>NC_086452.1:17918625-18113625 GCF_028390025.1 Pseudophryne corroboree
ACAGGAGGAGAAGCAGGATAAGCATTACTCACCCCTCCCCCACTCACAGTACCTCCGGGCCCCATCCGCTGCTCCACCACACACCCCCTCCTGCGCCCGCGATAGCTCCGGACCCCCTCCCCCACCCGCAGTGACCCCGCACCCGTACCTCCCGCCACACCACCGCATCCACCCCTATCCCACCCGGGGCAACCCCGCAACTGCTCCTCCCCCACCCACAGCGTCTCTGGACCACCACCCGCAGCGGCACCCATGCACCCTCCCCCACCTACGGCAACACCGCAACCGCCCCTCCCGTGGCACCCCAGGATCCCATCCGCCTCTTCCCCGCACCCCCTACTTCCCCAACCAAAGCACCTACTAGGTGATTCATCAGGCCCTGCGTGCGCTGTTCACGCCGTTGCAAGGGGCTTCCACGCCTTAACCATTGCACGCCCTTTGTCCGTGCAATATTTAACCACTCACACAATTATGATTGGAGGTAATACTCCATATCATAAAAATATTGCACGCCACAAGGGGGTGCAAGGGTTAACGGGGCGTAGCCCCTTACGACGGTGTGAAGAGCGCCCGTAAGGCGCGATGAATCACCTAGTTTGATATAATTCCCGACATTACTAGTGATGAGCGGGTTCGGTTTCTCGTAAACCGAACCCCCCCGAACTTCACCCTTTTTACACGGGTCCGAGCCATACTCGGATTCTCCCGTATGGCTCGATTAACCCGAGCGCGACCGAACGTCATCATCCCGCTGTCGGATTCTCGCGAGATTCGGATTCTATATAAGAAGCCGCGCGTCGCCGCCATTTTCACACGTGCATTGAGATTGATAGGGAGAGGACGTGGCTGGCGTCCTCTCCGTTTATAATTGTAGAAGAGACAGTTGATTGCTTGTTTTATTACTAATTGTGGGGAGGAGCTGTTAGGACTCGGAGTAGAGTGCAGAGTTTTGCTGATAGTGACCACCAGTTTTTTTTTTATCCGTTCTCTGCCTGAAAAAAACGCTCCATACCATATCTGTGCTCAGTGTGCTGCATGATATATCTGTGCTGAGTGCTCACACTGCTTAATTGTGGGGACTGGGGAGCAGCTATAGCAGGAGTACAGTGCACAGTTTTGCTGACAGTGACCACCAGTATACGTTTGTCTGCCTGAAAAACACTCCTGTGGTGGCTTTTTTTTATACTAGTTTAGCAGTCTGCTGACAGTGTCCACCAGGTCCATTATACTGTATATAGCAGTACGGTAGGCCACTGCTGTACCTACCTCTGTGTCGTCAGTCACTCGTCATCCATTAATAATAATAAGTATACTATCCATCCATCTACATTGTATACCTGTGGTGGCTTTTTTTCTTTATACTAGTTTAGCAGTTTGCTGACAGTGTCCACCAGGTCCATTTATTATACTATATATAGCAGTACGGTAGGCCACTGCTGTACCTTCCTCTGTGTCGTCACTCGTCGTCCATAAGTATACTATCCATCCATCTACATTGTATACCTGTGGTGGCTTTTTTTCTTTATACTAGTTTAGCAGTTTGCTGACAGTGTCCACCAGGTCCATTTATTATACTGTATATAGCAGTACGGTAGGCCACTGCCGTACCTACCTCTGTGTCGTCACTCGTCGTCCATAAGTATACTATCCATCCATCTACATTGTATACCTGTGGTGGCTTTTTTTTATACTAGTAGTACTAGTTTAGCAGTCTGCTGACAGTGTCCACCAGGTCCATTATACTGTATATAGCAGTACGGTAGGCCACTGCTGTACCTACCTCTGTGTCGTCACTCGTCGTCCATAAGTATACTATCCATCCATCTACATTGTATACCTGTGGTGGCTTTTTTTCTTTATACTAGTAGTACTAGTTTAGCAGTCTGCTGACAGTGTCCACCAGGTCAATTATACTGTATATAGCAGTATGGTAGGCCACTGCTGTACCTACCTCTGTGTCATCACTCGTCGTCCATAAGTATACTATCCATCCATCTACATTGTATACCTGTGGTGTCTTTTTTTCTTTATACTAGTAGTACTAGTTTAGCAGTCTGCTGACAGTGTCCACCAGGTCCATTATACTGTATATAGCCAGGGGCGGATCCAGAAAAAAATTACAGGGGGGCACCATAAGGGGCGTGGCTTGGTTGGAATGGGCGTGGCTTCGTTGGAATGGGCGTGGTATTGCAGGAAAAGACTACCTTATACCCCAGTTTTGCAACCTGCACGCCCAGACGTTGGCCACCACAGGAAAGAAAAATAATCCTGATTCATGCCCCTTACATTATTTGTCATTTTTCCTCCTTATAGTAATGCCCAGTATACATTATGCCACATACTGCAATGGCCCTTAGACATTATGCCACACACAATAATGCACATGACACAGTATGCACACACCGTAATGCCCCCGACACATTATGCCACACACCGTAATGCCCCCGACACATTATGCCACACACTATAATGCCTGTGACACATTATGACAGGAATTGCAATGCCCGTTATACATTATGCTACACACTGCACTGCCCCTGATACATTATAGCACATACAATGTCTGTGACACATTATGCCACACACTGCAATGACCTTGAGACATTATACCACAATGCCCGTGATATAGTATACCATACACCATAATGCCTGTGACACATACCGCAATGCCCGTTATACCCTATGCCACACACCGCAATGCCAGTTATATATTATGCCACACTGCAATGACCCTGAGACATTATACCACATACCACAATGCCCGTGATATAGTATACCACACACCGTAATGCCTGACACATTATGACACACACCGCAATGTCTGTGATACATTATGCCACACACTGCAAAGACCCTGAGACATTATACCACATATCACAATGCCAGCGATATAGTATACCATACACCGTAATGCTTGTGACACATTATGACACACACCGCAATGTCCGTGATACATTATGCCACACACCGTAATGCCCATTACACATTAAGTCCTACAGTAAGGCTTCTAATTACTTTTCAAATACCTGCTCGTTGTCAGGGGTTTCATGCACTGGGTGTCATGCTCGTTGCCAGGGGTTTCATGCTCTTGGTTCCATGCACGGTGCCAGGGGTTTTCATGCTCAGGGTGTCATGCTCGTTGCCAGGGGTTTCATGCACTGGGTGTCATGCTCGTTGCCAGGGGTTTCATGCACTGGGTGTCATGCTCGTTGCCAGGGGTTTCATGCACTGGGTGTCATGCTCGTTGCTAGGAGGTAGTCCTTGTTGCTAGGGCTGTGCTCCCAGTGCCACATATGTCCCCATTGCCAGATATTCCCCCACGGTGCCAGGTACTCACATGCCCCCAGTGCCAAATATAGCCCCCCCCATGTGCCAGGTACACATATACCCCCCCAGTGCCACATATGCCCCCAGTGCCAGATATTCCCCGACAGTGCCACATATGCCCCCAGTGCCAGATATCCCCCCCAGTGCTATATATGCCCCCAGTGCCACATATGCCCCAGTGCCAGATATTCCCCCCCAGTGCCACATATGCCCCCAGTGCCAGATATCCCCCCCCCAGTGCCACATATGCCCCCAGTGCCAGATATCCCCCCCAGTGCCATATATGCCCCCAGTGCCAGATATTCCCCCCAGTGCCATATATGTCCCCAGTGCCAGATATTCTCCCCCCCCTCCCTGGCAAATATGCCCCCAGTGCCAGATATTCCCCCCCAGTGCCAGATATGCCCCCTCAGTGCGTCACGCCCCCCCCCCCCCGCGCTTCCTCCGCCGCCGCTCCCCCCGCTCCCCTGCTGCTAGGAGGGACACGGAGGGCACAGTGCACGCCTCCCTGTGTCCCTCCAGTGTCTCCGGCAGCCGCGGGTCACTCTAATAAAGGAAGTGCTCACGAACGGCACTTCATTTATGAGACCCGCGGCCGCCGGAGAACCAGGAGGGACACAGGGAGGCGTGCACTGTGCCCTCCGTGTCCCTCCTAACAGCAGCGGAGGAAACGAGAACGCAGACTGACATGCGGACGCTCGTCCGCATGTCAGTCTGCACTAAATCAGTGGCGCCCCCGCAGCCCCTCGCCCCCAAGCCAACGCGAGGGCTGCGGCGTGCGCACAAAATAAAAATACTAAAATCAACTAAAAATGACAGGGGGGGCACGTGCCTTGGTGCCCCCCCCCCTAAATCCGCCACTGTATATAGCAGTACGGTAGGCCACTGCTGTACCTACCTCTGTGTCATCACTCATCGTCCATGCGTATACTATCCATCCATCTACATTGTATACCTGTGGTGTCTTTTAGTTGTGCTCATTAAAATATGGAGAACAAAAATGTGGAGGTTAAAAAAATAGGGAAAGATCAAGATCCACTTCCACCTCGTGCTGAAGCTGCTGCCACTAGTCATGGCCGAGATGATGAAATGCCATCAACGTCGTCTGCCAAGGCCGATGCCCAATGTCATAGTACAGAGCATGTAAAATCCAAAACACAAAAGATCAGTAAAATGACCCAAAAATCAAAATTAAAAGCGTCTGAGGAGAAGCGTAAACTTGCCAATATGCCATTTACGACACGGAGTGGCAAGGAACGGCTGAGGCCCTGGCCTATGTTCATGGCTAGTGGTTCAGCTTCACATGAGGATGGAAGCACTCATCCTCTCGCTAGAAAAATGAAAAGACTTAAGCTGGCAAAAGCACAGCAAAGAACTGTGCGTTCTTCAAAATCACAAATCCCCAAGGGGAGTCCAATTGTGTTGGTTGCGATGCCTGACCTTCCCAACACTGGACGGGAAGAGCTTGCGCCTTCCACGATTTGCACGCCCCCTGCAAGTGCTGGAAGGAGCACCCGCAGTCCAGTTCCTGATAGTGAAATTGAAGATGTCAGTGTTGAAGTACACCAGGATGAGGATATGGGTGTTGCTGGCGCTGGGGAGGAAATTGACAAGGAGGATTCTGATGGTGAGGTGGTTTGTTTAAGTCAGGCACCCGGGGAGACGCCTGTTGTCCGTGGGAGGAATATGGCCATTGACATGCCTGGTCAAAATACAAAAAAAATCACCTCTTCGGTGTGGAATTATTTCAACACAAATGCGGACAACAGGTGTCAAGCCGTGTGTTGCCTTTGTCAAGCTGTAATAAGTAGGGGTAAGGACGTTAACCACCTCGGAACATCCTCCCTTATACGTCACCTGCAGCGCATTCATCATAAGTCAGTGACAAGTTCAAAAACTTTGGGCGACAGCGGAAGCAGTCCACTGACCACTAAATCCCTTCCTCTTGTAACCAAGCTCCCGCAAACCACACCACCAACTCCCTCAGTGTCAATTTCCTCCTTACCCAGGAAAGCCAAAAGTCCTGCAGGCCATGTCACTGGCAAGTGTGACGAGTCCTCTCCTGCCTGGGATTCCTCCGATGCATCCTTGAGTGTAACGCCTACTGCTGCTGGCGCTGCTGTTGTTGCTGCTGGGAGTCGATCGTCATCCCAGAGGGGAAGTCGGAAGACCACTTGTACTACTTCCAGTAAGCAATTGACTGTCCAACAGTCCTTTGCGAGGAAGATGAAATATCACAGCAGTCATCCTGCTGCAAAGCGGATAACTGAGGCCTTGGCAGCCTGGGCGGTGAGAAACGTGGTTCCGGTATCCATCGTTACTTCAGAGCCAACTATAGACTTGATTGAGGTACTGTGTCCCCGGTACCAAATACAATCTAGGTTCCATTTCTCTAGGCAGGCGATACCGAAAATGTACACAGACCTCAGAAAAAGACTCACCAGTGTCCTAAAAAATGCAGTTGTACCCAATGTCCACTTAACCACGGACAGGTGGACAAGTGGAGCAGGGCAGACTCAGGACTATATGACTGTGACAGCCCACTGGGTAGATGTATAGACTCCCGCTGCAAGAACAGCAGCGGCGGCACCAGTAGCAGCATCTTGCAAACGCCAACTCGTTCCTAGGCAGGCTACGCTTTGTATCACCGCTTTCCAGAATACGCACACAGCTAAAAACCTCTTACGGCAACTGAGGAAGATCATCGCAGAATGGCTTACCCCAATTGGACTCTCCTGGGGATTTGTGACATCGGACAACGCCAGCAATATTGTGCGTGCATTACATCTGGGCAAATTCCAGCACGTCCCATGTTTTGCACATACCTTGAATTTGGTTGTGCAGAATTATTTAAAAAACGACAGGGGCGTGCAAGAGATGCTGTCGGTGGCCCGAAGAATTGCGGGCCACTTTAGGCGTTCAGGCACCGCGTACAGAAGACTGGAGCACCACCAAAAATACCTGAACCTGCCCTGCCATCATCTGAAGCAAGAGGTGGTAACGAGGTGGAATTCAACCCTCTATATGCTTCAGAGGATGGAGGAGCAGCAAAAGGCCATTCAAGCCTATACATCTGCCCACGATATAGGCAAAGGAGGTGGAATGCACCTGTCTCAAGCGCAGTGGAGAATGATTTCAACGTTGTGCAAGGTTCTGCAACCCTTTGAACTTGCCACACGTGAAGTCAGTTCAGACACTGCCAGCCTGAGTCAGGTCATTCCCCTCATCAGGCTTTTGCAGAAGAAGCTGGAGACATTGAAGGAGGAGCTAAAACAGAGCGATTCCGCTAGGCATGTAGGACTTGTGGATGGAGCCCTTAATTCGCTTAACCAGGATTCACGGGTGGTCAATCTGTTGAAATCAGAGCACTACATTTTGGCCACCGTGCTCGATCCTAGATTTAAAACCTACGTTGTATCTCTCTTTCCATCAGACACAAGTCTGCAGGTGTTCAAAGACCTGCTGGTGAGAAAATTGTCAAGTCAAGCGGAACGTGACCCTTCAACAGCTCCTCCTTCACATTCTCCCGCAACTGGGGGTGCGAGGAAAAGGCTAAGAATTCCGAGCCCACCCGCTGGCGGTGATGTAGGGCAGTCTGGAGCGAGTGCTGACATCTGGTCCGGACTGAGGGACCTGCCAACGATTACTGACATGTCGTCTACTGTCACTGCATATGATTCTCTCACCATTGAAAGAATGGTGGAGGATTATATGAGTGACCGCATCCAAGTAGGCACGTCAGACAGTCCGTACGTATACTGGCAGGAAAAAGAGGCAATTTGGAGGCCCTTGCAGAAACTGGCTTTATTCTACCTAAGTTGCCCTCCCTCCAGTGTGTACTCCGAAAGAGTGTTTAGTGCAGCCGCTCACCTTGTCAGCAATCGGCGTACGAGGTTACTTCAAGAAAATGTGGAGAAGATGATGTTCATTAAAATTAATTATAATCAATTCCTCCGTGGAGACATTCACCAGCAGCAATTGCCTCCAGAAAGTACACGGGGACCTGAGATGGTGGATTCCAGTGGGGACGAATTAATAATCTGTGAGGAGGGGGATGTACACAGTGAAAGGGGTGATGAATCGGATGATGATGATGAGGTGGACATCTTGCCTCCGTAGAGCCAGTTTGTGCAAGGAGAGATTGATTGCTTCTTTTTTGGTGGGGGCCCAAACCAACCAGTCATTTCAGTCACAGTCGTGTGGCAGACCCTGTCGCTGAAATGATGGGTTCGTTAAAGTGTGCATGTCCTGTTTATACAACATAAGGGTGGGTGGGAGGGCCCAAGGACAATTCCATCTTGCACCTCTTTTTTCTTTCATTTTTCTTTGCATCATGTGCTGATTGGGGAGGGTTTTTTGGAAGGGACATCCTGCGTGACACTGCAGTGCCACTCCTAAATGGGCCCGGTGTTTGTGTCGGCCACTAGGGTCGCTAATCTTACTCACACAGTCAGCTACCTCATTGCGCCTCTTTTTTTCTTTGCGTCATGTGCTGTTTGGGGAGGGTTTTTTGGAAGGGACATCCTGCGTGACACTGCAGTGCCACTCCTAGATGGGCCCGGTGTTTGTGTCGGCCACTAGGGTCGCTAATCTTACTCACACAGCTACCTCATTGCGCCTCTTTTTTTCTTTGCGTCATGTGCTGTTTGGGGAGGGTTTTTTGGAAGGGCCATCCTGCGTGACACTGCAGTGCCACTCCTAGATGGGCCCGGTGTTTGTGTCGGCCACTAGGGTCGCTAATCTTACTCACACAGCTACCTCATTGCGCCTCTTTTTTTCTTTGCATCATGTGCTGTTTGGGGACAATTTTTTTGAAGTGCCATCCTGTCTGACACTGCAGTGCCACTCCTAGATGGGCCAGGTGTTTGTGTCGGCCACTTGGGTCGCTGAGCTTAGTCACACAGCTACCTCATTGCGCCTCTTTTTTTCTTTGCATCATGTGCTGTTTGGGGACAATTTTTTTGAAGTGCCATCCTGTCTGACACTGCAGTGCCACTCCTAGATGGGCCAGGTGTTTGTGTCGGCCACTTGTGTCGCTTAGCTTAGTCACACAGTGACCTTGGTGCGCCTCTTTTTTTCTTTGCATCATGTGCTGTTTGGGGACTATTTTTTTGAAGTGCCATCCTGCCTGACACTGCAGTGCCACTCCTAGATGGGCCAGGTGTTTGTGTCGGACGCTTGTGTCGCTTAGCTTAGCCATCCAGCGACCTCGGTGCAAATTTTAGGACTAACAATAATATTGTGAGGTGTGAGGTGTTCAGAATAGACTGAAAATGAGTGGAAATTATGGTTATTGAGGTTAATAATACTATGGGATCAAAATGACCCCCAAATTCTATGATTTAAGCTGTTTTTTAGGGTTTTTTGAAAAAAACACCCGAATCCAAAACACACCCGAATCCGACAAAAAAATTTCGGTGAGGTTTTTCCAAAACGCGTCCGAACCCAAAACACGGCCGCGGAACCGAACCCAAAACCAAAACACAATACCCGAAAAATTTCCGGTGCACATCACTAGACATTACTGCCATTTAATTCCAGTGATTTTGTCATTTTCTTCCAGTGATTTGGACCAATAATACCATTGATTAGAACGAATAATTCCTGTGATTTTGTCATTTTCTTCCAGTGATTTGGACCAATAATACCATTGATTAGAACACAGGTTCTCAAACTCGGTCCTCAGGACCCCACACGGTTCATGTTTTGCAGGTCACCTGTAGATTTTTAAAATGTGACAGTTGGTGATACACAGTGCACCTGCTGGGTGACATGGAAAACGTGAACCGTGTGGGGTCATGAGGACCGAGTTTGAGAACCACTGGATTAGAACAAATAATTCCAGTGATATTGAGGTGTTTGTGTCGCTTAGCTTAGCCATCCAGTGACCACAGTGCACCTCTTTTTCTCTTTTCTTTGCATCATGTGCTGTTTGGGGACTATTTTTTTAAGTGCCATCCTGTCTGACACTGCAGTGCCACTCCTAGATGGGCAAGGTGTTTGTGCAGCCCTCTTGGGTCGCTTAGCTTAGTCATCCAGCGACCTCGGTGCAAATTTTAGGACAAAAAATAATATTGTGAGGTGTGAGGTGTTCAGAATAGACTGGAAACGAATGGAAATTATGGTTATTGAGGTTAATAATACTATAGGATCAAAATGACCCCCAAATTCTATGATTTAAGCTGTTTTTGAGGGGTTTTTGAAAAAAACCCACCCGAATCCAAAACACACCCGAATCCGACAAAAACATTTCAGGGAGGTTTTGCCAAAACGCGTCCGAATCCAAAACACGGCCGCGGAACCGAATCCAAAACCAAAACACAAAACCCGAAAAATTTCCGGTGCACATCTATATTTAAAAGTCATTGAGTGTTGTCCCTTTTCTTTGCATATGTATAATGATGCAATTCACCCCAGCCCCTGCATCTCCCCTTCGGGAGGGGGGGGGGGGATGCAGGTGGCCACAAGGCGAGCGGGAGATACGCTATGGCTTTGCCTAGGGTGCAGAGAGACTTTGCACCGGCCCTGTTTTGACACACATTGCAGGCCCAGAAATTGGCAGGGACATAGGATTATTCTGCTTAAATCAGGACAAATGGAAGGTACAGTATGTAAAGAAATAACACGATGACAAGTAATGCACTATAATACTATATTAGAAATCCCTCAATTAGAAGCTGTAGGCTGTCAGATTTAATTAGAATGAGTTACACTGGTGCATGGTATTTTTTTGTCTTTTGTCACTATGATACCTTATCAGGGTTCAGTATGAATTACCGGCGCCGGGATGGCGGCCGTCAGTATACCGACAGCGGCATCCCAGCCACAAGTATGCCGGCAGCGTTATATTCTCCCTCTACGGGTGTCGTGGACACCCATAGAGGGAGAATCATCTACCTCGCCCTTATTCCGGCAGCGGCACTTTACCGCTAGTTGGGATTCCGGCATCAGCAATGTGACCGCCGGGACCAACTAGCGGTATTTTAACCACTTCCCCCTATCAAGCCATCTCCTATACTAACAGCACAATCTCCTTACCCACTGTCACATCTCTCCCACACAGCTAGGGCCCTGTGTGATTGGGTACACTGCACTCCGACATTTAGTTACATTTAGATGAGATATTTCTGGAATTAGATACTGTGGCAGGGACAGCAGGATTTCCCTGTCTAAGCAAATAACAGCACATCAACTTGGTGCCAGGTTTTATGTAAGGTCAGAGAATGAAATTGAAGCCTGGCTGATTAGTAGCACCTTTCAGCTGCCTTTGAGAATGTTGTCTGTACACAGGTACAACGCTCTTGATGCTGGACTAGCTAGCCAGGTGATGAAAGGCTGGGTGTTTGGGGGTTACGCTAGGAACCATTGGAGACGGTACTCATTGTGATTGTCAGACATGTGGAATGTTATTCTGAGACCTGTAACCTGATCCTTGTCACAATACATTACATATTTCAAAATAAAATGTCCTTATTGATAACACTTCTTGAGTATAAACAAAAAAACAACAACAGAGCATTTATTGATACATAATAATTGTCCTAATGTTATGGCTCTTTATGCAAATAGAACGGCAGGAGCTTTCCAAATGTTTAGTCATTGTCATGAATATACGTCATCACTGCTGAAACAATAAGAAAAACGAGGAAAACCTTCCACAAATAGCTCACTAAAGAGCAAAAACATGA
This sequence comes from Pseudophryne corroboree, assembly GCF_028390025.1. Taxonomy (NCBI): domain Eukaryota; kingdom Metazoa; phylum Chordata; class Amphibia; order Anura; family Myobatrachidae; genus Pseudophryne; species Pseudophryne corroboree. The sequence continues at coordinate 17,929,641 of NC_086452.1, forward strand.
CACAAAGACTTCCACTGAAGGACAAACATACAGAAATCCATTACTGGAGACTCAAGTGGATGACGTAAGTCACTTCCTGTAGTCTATACAATCTGCCACTGACTCCCCATGGGAAACTGTAAACTTGTCTATGGCAATCTATGACTGCACCTACTACTGTACATGGGCTCGGTGATACAATGTGTACTCTGTGTTACTATAGCAACTGCAAATATTCATATACAGGACATACCCCTGGGCTTCTATACAGTGTGGCAGAGTGTGCGTAGTAGTTTACTGTAATTTAAACTATCTGTGAAACCAACATATACAGTTTGGAAAAAGCATCAGCCAATGACTGTCAGTGTGTCAGTGTGTGGGGATCACCTGTGAAGCTCCATAAAATAGCATGTGATATTACAGGGCCTGAATCATAAATGTATGTAGACCCACTTCTTTACCAAACCCAGCCGAATCTCATCCCAACCCTCTGTCGCATGCTCGGTCTACCCCATCTGTGTCACCCATGTCTGTCTGCCCCTCCCCTTTAGAATGTAAGCTCTCACGAGCAGGGCCCTCTTCCCTCATGTGCTTATCCTTTTCTTACTTTAATAATCCTCAACTGCACCAAATACCCTGTACTTGTCCTATATTGTCTTCAACTCATACTTGCCTACTCTCCCGGAATGAAAATCGTGTGACCCTCCTGGCCCCCCAGAAAAGCAGGCAAGCCTCCCGATTTCTGTGCGCCCCCCTGCCCGGCCGCCCACTTAGTGAGTAAAGTGGGCGGTCCGGGCAGCCGATGACGCGATTCTTGTTGAATCGCGTCATCATTGCCACGCCCCCTGCAGTATAATGCCGGTAATAGCGGCATTAAACAGCGGGGGGGCATGGCTTAAATGACGCGATACACCAGCCACGCCCCCACCCCACCTCCGCCCCATTCCACCTCTGCTCCGCCCCCTCTTCTTGTTACTACCCTTCCCCGCCCCCTGCTGATCCGACCTTGGTGCTCTCTCCCAGAGAGAGCAGCCAAAAAGTCGGTAAGTATGGTTCATCTGTAAGTCACTGTTTTCCTGTTTGATTATGTGCATATGTACTCTGTAATTGGGCGCTGCGGAACCCTTGTGGCACCATATAAATTAAGGATAATAATAATAAAGTATGTAAATATTATATTTTAATCTGCGCCGGTAGGAGCCGCACTGCACATGTGCAGATCTGTATATGCAGCGCCGGACACAAAAGCTGCAGCTTGACTGACATGATGCTGGTATTTTGGGGTGGCTACATGGAGCGTTCCAGAAAACAGGGGCTCGGCCCCGTTCCTGGGTGTGACGAAGCCAGCTACACTTGCCCCGGCAGCATGATTTTCCCAGACACCCTGAGTGACCTGAAGATTACTCCGATATCTGATGATCACTGAGTTGATCTGATACTGCATCTTTAGGTGGAATCAGAGAAGGCAACAGTGGGAGTCTCTTTACGTAAGACGCCTCGTGCGTACACAGACGTAGCGGCAGTGATATTAACGTACATCTATGAATCAGGCCCATCATTAGCTATGCAGGAAATGGTTGCCTGACTGCGGTTACAGTATATATCACACTAGGTGCTTCATCGCGCCCTACGGCCGCTCTTCACAACGTCGCAAGGGGCTACGCCTCCTTAACCCCTGCACGCCTTTCTAGGGTTCAATATTTGTATTATATGGAGTATTACCTGCATTCCTTGTTTTGTTAGTGGTTACATATTGCACAACGAAAGGGCGTCCGATGGTGAAGGAGGCGCAGCCCCTTGCAACGTCATGAACAGCACCTGCAGGGCACGATGTACAAATGTAGCGGATGCGGGGGGGACCACGGACGGGGAGGGTGTTGTAGATGCTGCAGGTGGAGGGGAGGTGCGTATGGAGGAGGGGGTCGGGAGGTGCTGCGGGTGGGGAAGGGGCGGGGGAGTAGGAGCCATGGATGGGGGAGGGGGTCAGGAGGTGCTGTGGGTGGGGGAGGGGTGGGGGTGCTGCAGGTGGTGGGTGGTGTCTTTAGATGATGCGGGTAGAGGGGGGCATTTGCGGGGGTTGCGCGGATGGGGTTCTGGAGAGGCTGCGGGTGAGGGAGGGGGAGTGGGGGCCCCAGATGGGGAAGGGGCAGGTGCAGGGATGTTGCAGATGGGGGATGGAGGATGGGTTCCGGAGGCACTGTGGGAGGGGAAGGGGCAGGTGCGAGGGTGCCGGGGTAGGGTGTCTGGAGGCACCGCAGGTGGGAGAGGGGCAGGTGTGGGGGTGCGATGGATGGGGGAGGGGGTCCGGAGGCACTGCAGGTGGTGGAGTGGCGGGTGCGGTGGTGCCACGGGCGGGGCAGGGGCGAGAGCGGGGGGATCGCGGATGGGGAGGGTGTCTGCAGATGCTGCGGGTATTGTGGGGGCGTATACTGGGGGGTGGATGGTGGAGAAGGTCTGGAGGTGCTGCGTGTGGGGAAGGGGCAGGGGAGTGAGAACCGCGGGTAGTGTAGGGGGTCCAGAGGCATCACGTGTGGGGGAGAAGTGGGGGTGCCGCGTATCAGAAATGACAGGGCCAGGACAGGGGTGACAGGGCCAGGATAGGGTTACAGGGCCAGAATAAGTGCGACAGGACCAGGACATAAATAACAGGGCCAGGAAAGGGGTGACAGTGCCAGGATAGGGGTGACAGCGCCAGGATAGGGGTGACAGGGCAAGGACAGGGGTGACAGGGCATGGACAGGGGTGACAGGGCATGGACAGGGGTGACAGGGTCAGGACAGGGGTGACATGGCCAGGACACAGGTGAAAGGTGCAGGATAGGGGTGACAGGGCAAGGACAGGGGTGACAGGGCATGGACAGGGGTGACAGGGCATGGACAGGGGTGACAGGGTCAGGACAGGGGTGACATGGCCAGGACACAGGTGAAAGGTGCAGGATAGGGGTGACAGGGCCAAGATAGGGGTGACAGGGCCAGGATAGGGGTGACAGGGCCAGAATAGGGGCGGCAGGACCAGGACAGAAATTACAGGGCCAGGATAGGGGTGACAGGGACAGAATAGGGGCGGCGACAAGGACAGGGGTGACAGGGCAAGGACAGGGTGACAGGGTCAGGACAGGGGTGACAGGGCCAAGACAGGAGTGACAGGGTCAGGTTAAGGGTGACAGGGCAAGGACAGGGGTGACAGGGCAAAGACAGGGGTGACAGGGCAAGGATAGGGGTGACAGGGCAAGGAGAAGGGTTACAGGGCAAGGACAGGGGTGACAGGGCAAGGATAGGGGTGACAGGGCCAGGATAGGGGTGACAGGGCCAGGATAAGGGTGACAGGGCCAGGATAAGGGTGACAGGGCAAAGCCAGGGGTGACGACCAGGATAAGGGTGACAGGGCCAGGATATGGGTGACAGGGCCAGGATATGGGTGACAGGGCCAGGATAAGGGTGACAGGGCAAAGCCAGGGGTGACAGGGCCAGGATAAGGGTGACAGGTCCAGGATATGGGTGAAAGGGCCAGGATATGGGTGACAGGGCAAGGACAGGGGTGACAGGGCAGGGCAGTGATGACAGACAGATGTGTCTTACCGGAGTCACTGCTGCTGGCTGCTGCTGATCCACTCCAACCTGTTGGGATCTGCTGCTGCTGGAGACTTGGCATGGCTGACTCTCTCAGGCTGGAGTCCTGCTTCCTCTGCCCGTCAACATCCCCCCCCCCCTCCTACGTAACACACCGTGGACCTCGCGCGGCTGACAGGCACTGTGGTAAGGGGAGACTGGCAGTAACTGGTTACCCTGGAGACGCAGCCGGAGGGAGGTGGGGGTCAGAACATGCAGGCGGCGGGTGCTTCTCTGCAGCGCTGGCTGCCGGCTAATGTGTGAAAAGGAGCTGGGCGCACGTCCCCACGGGCGGCAGCGCCATCAAGAGCAAGAAGAAGCATTGTGTGTGCCAGAAAGTGAGGATCTTCCGCGCCAGCGAGCCCCTGCTGAGCGTGCCGATGTGGGGAGTCAAGCACACGGTGAGCCTGTCTGTCTGCACGGCGTACGTGTACCCCTCACACTCCCCTGCCTGTGCCATGCCCGTGCCAGCTGCTTCTGCTCCTAGTCTCCTATAGATTTGCCCAGATCTGTGACTATATGACTGACTCCGCCCAGCATTGTGACTCCACCCAGCATTAGCCACAAAGTCACAGAGTCACAGATCTGGGCTATTATATATGAGATTACTCTGGATCAAGAAAGATGAAATAATCTTTTATCTAGATGTAATAAAGTGAATGAGGGTTTGGGTTGTGTTGAATCTGCTGTGTAGGTATGCTTCTTATCTCTGCTCCTTTGGTACAATAGACAGGGACTTGGGGACACTTATTATTCTGGGACCACTAAGGGGGGAAATTCCTCAGTCGTGTTAATAGAGTTGACGCACTGACAGGTCTGGAGCTGGTGTTTACTGAACTGAAGGACCCAACTCTCCTGGTCTGTGTTAGAGAGCAAACAGCCAGGGCTGTCCAACCCTGGGGCCGGAGGAAGATCTGCAGAGGGGTTATGCTTTTAGTGTATATGGAGCCCAATTCAGTAAGGATTGCAAATCCTGCTTTTTAGCAGAATTTGCAATCCTTTCACTTGCATGCTGGGGGCCGCCCATCGCAGGGCAAGGGAGCCCAACATGCTGTCCGCCTCTCACCCACTGCGATCACGCTGAAATTGCAGCGTGATCGCAACTTCAGTATGATCGCAGAAATTATGGAAGCCCTCTGCCGGCGCATCCATGCTGTGACAGCAGGAGGCCCGACACCATTTTTAAGATCAGAGCGGCTGTCACCCTGATAATGCTGCTGACACGCCCCCGTTTGCGCTGACACGCCTCCGTTTCTCTGTCGCCACCCTTGCAATGCTCAGCCGACACCCACTTCCTGCCCCGCGACGCCTCTGCCTGTCAATCAGGCAGACGCGTTCGTAATTTCTGCGGGTCACCCGCAGGAAATGCGGGTGCATGCGCAGGATGGCACTCATAGGGCGTAATTACTGCAGTTGGATCGTGAATAGAGATCCAACCTGAATTAACCCCATAAGGCCTAATGCACATTTGTTTGCAACTCAAATGGTTTGTGTACAATTACGATGTTTGGGGGTCTGCGCTTCTGCAGAAGGGGTCTTGCCATATCGCTCACAGTCCCCTCAGCCAGAACATGAGGGACATGCGGCGGCATTTGGAGGGCGGAGCGTGGACAGCACCCTGCACCGTTCTTCAAAAGGAGGGCGTGTCAGTCTGTATGACCTACCTCTCTCCATCTGTGTGCCCATGCCTCATCCGGGACTTTCACAGTTGCCAAATTCTTTGGTGCAGGATGCAGATATCCAAAATATATATCCTTATTTCCTCATGTGGGCAATTGGGGTAATTCTGAGTTGATCGCAGCAGTAACTTTGTTAGCAGTTGGGCAAAACCATGTGTACTGCAGGGGAGGAAGATATAACATGTGCAGAGAGAGAGAGATTTGGGTGTGGTGAGTTCAATCTGCAATCTAAATTGCAGTGTAAAAATAAAGCAGCAAGTATTTACCCTGCACAGAAACAAAATAACCCACCAAATCTAATTCTCTCTGCAAATGTTATATCTGCCCCCCCCCCCCCCTCACATGGTTTTGCCCAACTGCTAAAAAAATTCCTGCTGCGATCAACTTGGAATTGCCCCCAATATGCATACAATTACTCCTGGGCACAACAATTTGGATTGGATATTCACGTGTGGGTGAATACCCACTGATTGCCCCTGTAAACCCCTCTGTTAATTGAATATGCCTGTTAGAGTCACTTGTAGACTGTAAAAACATTTACTGATCACAATGAACCTCTATTATGATCAGTAGAAACAATGTATCTGTGTTTGTACATATCTACTTACTGACATACATTATAGCGTATAGGTACATATAATTTGTTTCTATTTGAACAGCTCTACAGTTATTACAGTTGAGGCAGCTGAACTCTGATCTCCGCTCCCACTGCTCCTGGGTGAATCTTAGTTTAGGGTTAGGGAATAGCGCTGCTTCATTATATCTACTGTATGCTGTCTAAATGTGCTTACGATATACAAGGGGATACCGTCCCCTTTAATTATAATGGGCAGCATCTCTAATCCACTTTAACTATGTTCTGCCTGGCTCCTAGGTAAGCTATTCGGCATAAACATCATATGGGGAATCTAATAATTACAACAGCATTTCAGACAGCAGCCACAGGCACGCTGACGCACGTTTCACCTGGGGCTGCTTTGTCAGGGCAACATTTGCACTTTCTTTATTTTTAAATATATTTATACATCTCTTTTTTCTCTTGTTTGTAAGTACATATCCCCATAAGAGTTTTAGTAGAACCTCATTGTATATTGGAAAATACTCAGAGGAATACTCTTTCTCTGTGTTTTTAAATATATTTTGCCACCAGATCAGATTTCAAATGAACATTTTTTTATGTATATCAATTAAAGCTTTATGTTTTAACATAAAATTTATTGTGTGCAGTGTACCTACAGTATACATCTCTTTTTTCTCTTGTTTGTAAGTACATATCCCCATAAGAGTTTTAGTAGAACCTCATTGTATATTGGAAAATACTCAGAGGAATACTCTTTATCTGTGTGTGTGTGTGTGTGTGTGTGTGTGTGTGTGTGTGTGTGTGTGTGTGTGTGTGTGTGTATAAATATATATATATATATATATATTGTATATATTGCTGTATGTATTAATATGAGAGGATCATTATAAGTTACATGCTTATATAAACTGCTGTGGGATTGCTATTGTATATGTATGTCTTAAAGTGTAACCAGATCCCATGGTGCACCTTGTATGCCATCAGAACCCCAACATGCCCCTTTATATGCCATTGACCCCTCCACATGCCCTTTTTATATGCCATAAGAGCCCACATATGCACTTTGTAGGCTATAAGACCCTTCCACATCCCCTGTATTTTCTATCAGCCTCATTTGCATGCGCTTTTATATGCCATCAAAGTCCTTGTTTATTAGAATATTGTATGATCTAAGATTGGAAGTAGGACTCATTGTGTGCTGAGCTACAGTATAAAGTGGGAACATCTCATGGTTATGTGCAAAGACCTGGTGCACCTTCCAATAAATCCATCCCTCCTTAGGTGACCTTGAGAGTCTGATTCAGGGTAGCCCCTACTTAATACTAGTCATATATTAGTCACAAATGCTGTAATATTAGTCATCCCATGACCGTATGCAGCTACTGTACGATATGGTGGAAGGTATGTAAACAAGTTGTAGAGCTCTGTGTTTTCCTTTACTGGCAGCTAAAGGATACAAGTGACTGCAAAACACAAAGATAACTGTAAAGTGTATATCTTGGGGGTCCTTAGTCTTTGCATGGTCTATCATGTTCTATCATGGAACAATTTTAGGGGTGCATAGAGGGGGGAGTGGGTACTAAATGCCTGAGCCTGGACCTATTGGCATGTGGGGGATTGGTGGAGGCCAGACAGCAGTTGATGGGGGCCTGGGACTGACAAAATAGTGAGAAGTTCGATAGACTTCTTGGAAAGCAGCCACTAACCCCTATTGCACACTGTAACTGAAGCCGCTGCGGCCGCTGTAATAAATCCTTTACCTACGTACTCTGTCCCCAGTTAGCGTACACAGTCCCGTACTGTGCACGCACTTTGCGTACACACGCCGGAATAGCCGTGCAGCTTACACTCAGTGCATACACACAGACCGACACGTTGAGAGCACGAGGCAGCTCTAGGTGTGGCAATTACACTATACAAACGCTCAACAGAAACTGAATGCGACACCAGTATTTGATTGTAAGTTGTGGTCCAAAGCAGCAACAAGTAGTGTGTGTGTGTGAACAGTGACTCGACACAGGCTGGGCACTGTGGCATGTGTCTGTAATCATTTTCCATTGCAAGTAAGAATCTTTCTGTAATTGCTCATACCATGCCCGTACGCGCACTCCCGTGGGAGGCGATTGTACGCAATTTGCGAGTATGCACACGCATGGCAAACTGAGTACATGCATGGATGCCATCTGTGTGATGTTTGCATGTGGTGTGTGTATTGCAATATTTTTCGACTTCAACAATAGACAGCCCCTCCCAAAAATGTTTTTCAAAATAAATAAATAAATATATATATATATTTAAAAAAATTCCTGTGCACCTACGAAGCAATACCATATTATGCCCCTTGCACCATATTAAGTCCCTACAGTAATGCCCCTGACACCATATTATGCCCTCACAGTTATGCCCTGTAAACCTATTATGCCCCACATAGTAATGCCCCTGACACCATATTTTGCCCCAACATTAATATCCTTGTCATGATAATATGCCCCACACAGTAATTATAACAGTACCTGCTCCTAGTCAGGGGTTCTGCTCATTGTCAGGGAATTTCCCCCTTCTCCCCCCCCACTCGGGGTGTTCGTGCTTGCCGTGCTGCTTCAAATTAAAGCTATTGAAAAGGGCCCTCATTCCGAGTTGATCGCTCGCTAGCTGCTAGGCCGCCGCCCTCTGGGAGTGTATCTTAGCTTTGTAGAATAGCGAACGAAAGATTAGCAGAACTGCTACTAAATAATTTGCTGCAGTTTCTGAGTAGCTCCAGACCTACTCCTGGATTGCGATCACCTCAGTCCGTTTAGTTACTGGTTTGACGTCACAAACACGCCCTGCGTTCGGCCAACCACTCCCGTTTCTCCAGACACTCCCGCGTTTTTACCTGCAACGCCTGCATTTTTTAGCACACTCCCTGAAAACGGCCAGTTTCCGCCCAGAAACACCCACTTCCTGTCAATCACACTACGATCCCTCGAGCGATGAAAAAACGTTGCACGAGCTTGTGTAAATCTACAACGTTTTGTGATAAATAACTTAGCGCATGCGCGCTGCGTACCATGCGCATGCAGATTTTCCACCTAATCGCTGCATTGTGAAAAACGGCAACGAGCAAACAACTTGGAATTACCACCCATGTCCATCCCAAAATGGCCCCTGCCTCGTAGGAGACAGTTATTAAAGATACTAGAAGCGCCTCCTGTAGTATCTTTAATAACTGTCTCCTGTGAGGCGGCGGGCCGTTTTGGAAGGGACATTTTCAATACAGCGCTGCGGACAGGCGGAGGCATGAGCAGCCGGGGCCCTCCTTCTCTGTCAGAGAGGCTAGGCCTGGGACAGCTGTGCCACCAGCACCCCCCAATGGGGCCCTAGTGACACAGCTTCCCAGTGCTGCACATAGTATTTTCTATTGTTTTCTTCTGGAGGTGACATGGCCAAGCCTTCAGTTCCCGGACCCCATGGTGGTCTCAACAGCCCTGCCTTTTCTGTCATGTGACAGAAGTGACATCACTGTTCAATCAATCTCCTATATAATAGCCCAGATCTGTGACTCTGTGCCTGTGTGTATAACGCTGGGCGGAGTCACAGCGCTGGGCAAATATATAGGAGATGGGCAGGGGCGCCGAGACTTCGGACCACTTCCTGCTTGGCTGGTCATATTGTCCCCTTAGCGGGCTGACTCACCCCTCCTCCTGGCTGCCAATCGCGTAGCCTTGGTAACAGCCCCTGCATAGCCACTGTCAGTGATGCTGCAGTCCGTGCAACACTTTCTACTACTACAAGCCCCGCCCCTGCATGATGTCATGCAGGGGGAGGCACCAGCACTCGGCACTGCTACAAGCCTGTATGAGATGTGAACAGCCTACAGAGGCCAGAGGTAGAGAGGTACAGTACAGCAGCGGACAAGAGGTAACACATGCAGCACACCAAGGGGTGAGTCACATGGCAGAGGTCGGAGGGAGAGAGGTACAGTACAGCCGCAGACAGCAAGGGGTGAGTCACGTGGCAGAGGCCGGAGGTAGAGAGGTACAGTACAGCAGCGGACAAGAGGTAACATATGCAGCACACCAAGGGGTAAGTCACGTGGCAGAGGTCGGAGGGAGAGAGGTACAGTACAGCCGCAGACAGCAAGGGGTGAGTCACGTGGCAGAGGCCGGAGGGAGAGAGGTACAGTACAGCAGCAGACAAGAGGTAACACATGCAGCACACCAAGGGGTAAGTCATGTGACAGAGGCCGAAGGGAGAGAGGTACAGTACAGCAGCAGACAAGAGGTAACACATGCAGTACAGCAAGGGGTGAGTCACGTGACATAGGCCGGAGGTAGAGAGGTACAGTACAGCAGCAGACAAGAGGTAACACATGCAGCACAGCAAGGGGCGAGTCACGTGACAGAGGCCGGAGGGAGAGAGGTACAGTACAGCAGCAGACAGCAAGGGGTGAGTCACGTGACAGAGGCCGGAGGGAGAGAGGTACAGTACAGCAGCAGACAAGAGGTAACACATGCAGTACAGCAAGGGGTGAGTCACGTGACAGAAAAGAGAGGACTGTGGGTAAGGAATGAGAGAGAGAGCGGAGTGAGGAAAAGAGTAAGGCTCCTTCAGCAGCAAAGAAACGTAGGTGATAGAGGGCGGGATGTACTAAAGGAAAAATGCGGGGGTTTTACCGCATTTTCAGATTTACTGAGACCCCACCGCCGCGTTTTCGCCGTCCAGGGTATCGCCAAATTTGGATGGCGATACCCTATAGAAGCCTATGGGCTTCTTATCGCCGACCGCCACAACCCGCCGCCCCCGCCGCAGACGCCGACCCCCCTCCCCCGGCATACCTTCCTCCAGGCTGCCCTGGACCCGGAAGGTAATCTCCTCCTCCCCCTAACAACGCAGCCGGAGATCCTTCTGGCTGCAGGGGGAAGGAGGAGGCGCCGGGGGCAGCCTGCTGCTGCTTCCCGGCGTCTAGGCAGTCTGGAGAGCCGAGGTAGATGACGGATACCCCCCGCAGACCACCTCACAGGTATCGTGGGGGGCCTCCATCACCGCATTGCGATATTGATCGCATCTGTTAGAACATATGCGATCAACATCGCTGCGGTAAGCGGCGAGGGGCGGCGATGTATCTTAATACATCCCGCCCTGAGAGAAAAGAGGGCAAGTAAGAGGCTATGTGACAGATTTACAGGAAGTCACTAATGTAAGACACAAGAGATGAAAACGTGAGAAAGATTATAGAGAAAAGAAAAGAAGAATAAAGTTTAAAGAGAATAAAGTATAAAGACTAAATGGGCTTCAAAGAGCAGAGAGAATGAAGAAAAGGGGGGACAGGGACCTGCGTGTGTTGTAATATAGGGGGTCATTCAGACCTGATCACTAGGCTCCGTTTTCTCACAGCCTGTGATCAGGTCTGAACTGCGCATGCGGTGCATAGCGATGGAATGGTGTGAAAAAAGCGTTCGCATGGACCATCGCAATGAGATTGACAGGAAGAGGGCGTTTGTGGGTGGCAACTGACCATTTTCAGGGAGTGTCCGGGAAAACGCCTGCGGGATCAAGCGTTTGCAGGCAGGGTGTCTGACATCAATTCCGGGCCCGGACAGACACCCCTGTACCCGCCCCTTCACCACCTGCAGCGCCTCTGGAACCCCCTACCCCCATCCACCACATCCTCGCACCTGCCCCTCTCCGAACCGTGGCACCCTTCACCCTCCCCCACCCGCGGCACCCCCCGCCCCTCCCCCAACCGCGGCACCCCCGCACCCAACTCTCCCCCACTCATAGCACCCCCGCACCCGGCCCCTCTCCCAACAGCGGCACTCCCGTCCCTCCTCACCTGCAGTACCCCCTCCGCCATCTGTGCCACCCTCACGACCGCCCCTCCCCCACCCGCAGAGCCTCCTGACCAACTCCCCAACCCGCTGCACCCACCCATCCACCACTCGCAGTGCCTCCGGACACCCTCCTCCATCTGCCGCACCCCCGCCCCTCCCCCACCCGTGGTGTCTCTGGACCCCCTACACCACCCGCGGCACCCCCACAACCCACCCCTTCCCCACCCACTGCACCCCTGCCCCTCCCCCGCTGCGGCACCTCCGGACCACCTACCCCACCCGCAGCGCCTCCAGAACCCCTCCCTCACCTGCAACAGCCCAGCACCTGCCCCTCCCACACCCGCAGTACCCTCTACCACCCACAGCACCTCTGTGGCCCCCAGCCCTCCGCCACTCCCCCACCCACAGCACCTCCCGATCCCTTCCCCCCATCCGCGCACCCCCCCGAAGCCGCCCCCCCCCCTCCACCCACAGCATCTACAGACACCCTACCCCATCTGCGGTTCCCCCCGCACCCGCTACATTCTGTACATCGTGCCCTGCAGGCGCTGTTCGCACCATCGCAAGGACGCCCTTTTGTCATGCAATATTTAACCACTAACAAAACTAGGAATGCAGACAATACTCCATATAAATACAAATATTGAACCCCAGAAAGGCGTGCAGGGGTTAAGAGGGCGTAGCTGCTTGCGACGGTGTGAAGAGCACGCGTAGGGCGCAATGAAGCACCTAGTATAGTATAAGGACATAATTGTACAGGAGTGAGATCACTGTTCTTTAAATATAAGTGATGAGAACACTACTCACCAAATATAAGGCCATATGTTACAGCACATTGTACTTACCAGTAATATATACATCTCAGAATTCTACATACTCCCGGATAAGTCTCATAAGAGTCTATCACACACCGATAAGAGACATAAAATTCCGTTTCACAGAAACACGTTTATTACATTTTAGTTGTTGATTGATGTGAGTCTAAGTTTACATATGTGGGTGAGGAGAGAATAAATTACATTACAATTGTTAATTGGTCGTATGCATATCAGGAGGTACAGTTAATAGAAACCTGCATAAAATTAAAATGTGAAATACATCTGCAGAACCTTCTGTGATTCCCACCCGTAGAGAATTTCTTTTTTCTAATGGAAAATTCATATTTTCTTTGTTTATACTCTGATTTCAGAGCTTGATGATCTACACCTGTAAAGTGACTAGGTAGATTGCAATAATGAAATTATCACAGCCTAATGCATAAAATATGACTCGGTATTTGAATTTAGATTTTACTAGGCTTTCAATGGCTTTCTGAAAAATTCACATTTTATCTTCAAGTTTTATGGGGAGGAAAAAATAAAAATGTCAATGTTTCATAAAACTCAATAAGTTTTATCTGATATATATATATATATATATATTTTTTTATTATTATTTTTTTAACCACAAAGAACACATAGTGTATGGAATATAATACACATATTTTCTAAATAACACCCATAGACACGTCTCGGGCACCTTACGTAACAGAATTAATCGGCGCATTATGTATGCAAAGTGACATTCTAGATTAGCACAGTTGCCAAATAATTATGCTTATGCAGAGGTTCAGATAGCAGTGAATATTCTACCCTTTACATTTAATGTACAACAGAAGGGCTAATCTCAGCCTATTCACATTGAACTTTCATTGCATCCATCTGGCGTTCCCCATTTACCAATGCTCTACTGCCTCATATCCTGTACTGCATCGCTACAGGACTAACCCAAGAATTGGCACACCACTATAGTCCCTACTTTTCTCTCTTACAAAGATCATTCTACTGTTAACAGCACAACAAAAAGGGTGCAAAAGGAGGGTCCTGCTGAGAAATACCGGCTGGTAATTATCTATCATGCAATACCATCAGGGAGGCGTCTGACTGGCTCCAAATTTATTCTGCCAATGTCATTAAGAACTATCTTCAGCCTAAAGAAGAACAAGGAGTCCTGGAAGTGATGATATGGCCCCCACAGAGCAATTGTCTCAGCATTATGGAGTCTGTCCGGGATTACATGAAGAGACAGAAGGATTTGAGCAAGCCTACATCCACAGAAGAGTTCCTTCAAAAACTGTGTGCAAGTGTACCTAGGAGAATTAATGCTGTTTTGTAGGTAAAGGGCGGTCACACCAAATATTGGCCCTCATTCCGAGTTGTTCGCTCGCTAGTTGCTTTTAGCAGCATTGCACACGCTAAGCCGCCGCCTACTGGGAGTGAATCTTAGCTTTGCAGAATTGCGAACGAAAGATTAGCAGAATTGCGAATAGAATAGCGAATAGAAATTTCTTTGTAGTTTCCGAGTAGCTCGAGACTTACTCTGCCACTGCGATCAGTTCAGTCAGTTTCGTTCCTGGTTTGACGTCACAAACACACCCAGCGTTCGCCCAGACACTCCCCCGTTTCTCCAGCCACTCCCGCGTTTTTTCCAGAAACGCCAGCGTTTTTTCACACACACCCATAAAACGGTCAGTTTCCGCCCAAAAACACCCACTTCCTGTCAATCACACTACGATCACCAGAACGATGAAAAATCTTCGTTACGCTGTGAGTAAAATACCAAACTTTTGTGCTAATTTACTTGGCGCAGACGCACTGCGAACATTGCGCATGCGCAGTTTGCGACTTATCGCACCGATGCGAAGAAAAAGAACGAGCGAACAACTCGGAATGAGGGCCATTGATTTGATTTAGATTTCTCTTCTGTTTATTCACTTCGCATTTTGTTGATTGATAAAAAAAATAAGCTATTAACACTTCTATTTTTGAAAGCAATCTTATTTTGCAGCATTTTTTTAAACAAAATATCAATGGATATCCTCCACAGGACACACCGAATGCCAACAGAATATTTAAACCAGCATATCCATAATTAGATCTGGTAAAGTCCTTATATAGTGTTCAGGTGCTCCAAGGGATTGAATATCATATACAGGGCCGGTTCCGGGGCTTCTGGCGCCCCGGGCGGCATTAGGGGGTGTGGCTTCATACAGGGGGCGTGGTCAGTTATGCCCCCTGGACTGTAGTAGGATGTGCGGCGCGCGATAACGTCATCGCGCACCGCACAGCAAAGGTCCTCTCCACGAAGGAAAACTAGACGCTAAGCGTCTAGTTCCCTTCGTGGAGAGGACCTTTGCTGTGCGGTGCGCGATGACGTCAACGCGTACCGCACATCATTACAGTTAAGGTCCTCTCCAGGAAGGGAAACTAGACGCGTAGCGTCTAGTTTCCCTTCACAGCGGGCAGCCCACGAAGGGAAGCTAGAGGCGTAGCGTCTAGTTTCCCTGGACAGCGGGCCGCGGCAGCGGGGGGCACAACACAGTAGCAGCGGATCTTGCCATGGTGCGGCGCCCTCCGGATGGTGCTGGCGCCCTCCGGAAGGCGGCGCCCCAGGCAAAAGTCCTGCTTTCCCGTGGCAAGATCCGCTACTGATCATATACTCAAAAAAAAAAGGTAAGGATCCCAAGAAAGATCCTAAGAAGACAGAACAACATGAAATCTAAATTGCAGTGTAAAAATAAAGCTGCCTAACATGTGTGGGCTACATGCAAAAGCAGACAGTATTTACCCTGCACAGAAAACATATAAATGTATTTGCTGGCAATGGCAATATGGTTTGTTCCAGATTCAACGTTACATACATTTATTGCTTTACTTACAAACATGAATCAGACCTTGTGTGCCAATCCATTACATATAGTCAAATCAGTAGTGGATCTTGCCACGGGCAAGCAGGACTTTTGCCCGGGGCGCCACCTTCCGGAGGGCGCCGCACCATGGCAAGATCCGCTGCTGTTGTGCTCCCCGCTGCCCGCTCTGTTCTCTGCCGCTGCCCACTGTCCCGCTGCCGCTGCCCGCTGTGAAGGGAAACTAGACGTTACGCGTCTAGTTTCCCTTCGTGGAGAGGACTTTTACTGTAATGATGTGCGGTGCGCGTTGACGTCATCGCGCACCACACAGCAAAGTTCCTCTCCACGAAGGGAACTAGACGCTACTATTGTACAGGGGGCGTAACTGACCATGCCCCCTGTATGAAGCCACGCCCCTATTGCCGCCCGGGGCGCAAAAAGCCCCTGAACCGGCCCTGAGTCAAATTCAGATTTACTTAGAATAAAGCAATAATTATTACAATGCAGTGTTATAAAGTGTAGAAAGTCTTTGTATCAACTTGTTAACAAAGTTCCCTTTAACCCTTATTTACAGTTTTATTTTTCAGAAATGATGTTTTTCCCCTCCTTTGAAGTGTATTATTACCATTGTCTGTACTCAGGCACTGACATTTATAACGAGCAATCTGCATCCCCTCCACCACTCACAATTCCTTTCTGCAAATGCCAAAATAGTAAAAGTGAACTATCAAATTAAATCATAACATGGATGAGAGCTTAAACCCAAATGACAATGGAAAGTGTGCTGTAAAAGTTATTTACAGCTGGTGTCTGCATTCTCGGGCGGTCTGTAGTTGGGCATTACAGAATTTTGGGAAGGGTTGGGTTGGCGTCTCTGGAGAGGAGGAGGGGGCATTTATTAGAAAAAAACTCAAAACCCTCAATTGTACAGGAATAATAAAAGCCAGAATCGTCCAAGTTGTACCAGTGCGGCACGTGAAAGCTAAATTGTTTAACCTCTTAAGGGCCAGGGTGGCTTGTGACATCATGACCTGCAGATGTGTCCTTTTACACTGTAGCTTCAGTCTCCCCAAATAGCCCCGCACTGCAACTGCAGCAGCCGTACTGCGCGTGCGCACCCCAAGAGGCCAGCTCACTAGCTGCGATCGCCTCTGCCTGACTGACAGGCAGAGGCGGTCGTGGTGTGGGAGGGGTGTTAGAACACGCCGCTGCGACCCGGGATGCGGTCAGTAGTAACCCGCCAGCGTGCAGGAGCTGCGCTGGCAGGGAGCTACTCATCAGGTGCAAAAGCATCGCGCCGTGTGATGCTTTTGTACCTGCGGGAGGGGGGGGGGGGGGAGGGGAGGGCCTGACATGCGGGGCGGACTAGCCCTGTGCTGCGCGTCCCCCCGCATGTCTGTGTGACTGATCGTAGCTGTGCTAAATTTAGCACATCTACGATCAGATCTGAATTGCCCCCTTAGTTTGGACACCCCTCCCCTAAATCTAACTCTCTCTGCACATGTTACATCTGCCCCACCTGCAGGGAAGCATGGCTGTGCCCAGTTGCTTGCTGTTTTGCTTTACTTACAGACATGAATCAGGCACTATGAGCGCTTTTTTGTCAATTCTGATAAAATTGCAGGCATGGCAGCGGCACTACCTGTTCCGTCATCGCTATTATTATCATTTATTTAAATAGCACCAACATTTACGTAGCGCTGCTGAAGAGGTCACGGTGCAACTAAACGACATGCGATGGCACGAAGCATATGATAAGAATGGTCCTGCTGCAATGAGCTCACAATTTAAGAGATGTGGGTGACGACTGATACATGAGACAGCGGAACAACAATTGTAACGGATGGAGGAGAATGTTTGGTTACTGTACAGCAGCCACCAGCAATAAAGCATCCAGACTGAAAAGCACTGACATTTCTCTGCAGTCACTGGTGGGGTGGTACGTTTAGAATGTGGAGAAACAGGAGAACACACACACACACACACACACACACACACACACACACACACACACACACACACATGCAAAAGCATTGCACGGCGGCGACGCGTTCGCTAGTTTCGAATAGCCATCTGCCTGCGCAGCCTAGCTGTGAAGACAGACGACTACCCACCATGCGTGACATCTTGCAGCCGCCGCGACCCGCCCCAGCAACGTTCCGGATGCGCCTCCGTTGACTGGACCACACCCCTTAAATGGAGCATTGACGCCCACAAAATGCAGCATCGACACCCTGTCCCCCCCCCCCCCCCCCCCCTCCAGGTCTTAAACTGTGTTCTGCAGAGCACGCAGTTTAGAACCTTGCACATGCGCGTACCGGCGTAGGCTTCATAGCGATTTTCGTACATCAGCAACGGGGTCTGAATTAGGCCCTTGTTCCGTAAGATTTGCAGGATATATGAGTTGGCAATCACAAATCCGCCTTATGGTCGCAATCAGCGCTTTCTTGACAAATGAGGCCCTTTATCTTGTGCAACAAAACAGGGACAGTTTTGAACCCGGCCCGCGCGGTGCAGTCTTATCCTTTCCCAATTGTTTTTGTCAGAAATACACAGGAAGATGTTTGTAATAGGTGAGTTTTCTGGCGTGTCATTCACATGTTACTCTGAACGCAGCGAAACACAACAGTGGTTATTCGTCATGCCGAAAATATAGTTTCCTCCGTATTTCAAAACTCTTGTGCTGTCAAATGCAGCATCAGGGGCCCCTTTGTGACAGCCGCAATCGAAATCAATTACTCTCTATTTATATGTATGCGTGCAGGCCGATATATCATCAGGCGCGGATGGGTCGGGAACTTGGGTGGTCTGACACATTTACTTTTAAATATTATTATATTATTATAATTTTAATCATGATTTTTGCTTCTCATATGTTCCGAGGAATTTGTCAAATAAAACTACTCAGATAGCTAAAGACTTCAGAGCATTAATGTGTAAATAATAGTTCTACGAGACATGAACTACTGGATAAACGCAAGTTTCTTTGGCATTACGGTTTACGGAGAGGATTAGCAATATTCAGATCTTCCTCATTTCATTTAAATGACAATAAGCTCATGGAACAAAGTAAGGAAACACATTATGAGTCTGTAACATGGGAGTCAGTGGCTGGTTGGCTGGTACTTTGGGGGTCATTCCGACCTGTTCGCACGCTGCGGTGCAAACGGGTCGGAAATGCGCATGCGCAGCGCCCGCAATGCGCACGCGTGTCATTGTCCAGAGACAGCCGTCGCCGGGCAATGACCAGAAGAAAGAAGAAAGTGATCGCTAGCGCGATTGCAAGAAGATTGACAGCGGGGAGGCGTTCCGGAGCGGACACTCACCATTTTACGGGTGTGGAGATCCAAATGCAGGCGTATCCAGGCGTTTGGAGGGCGATTGTCTGACGTCAATTCCGGGACATTCATCGCTGGATCCATCGCACAGGGTAAGTAACTGCAGGGCTAGTCTTGTTCTGCACAAAACTTTTTTAGCATAGCATGGCCGAGCGCATGAAACTATGAGCCTCTACCGGCGATTCAGTCACCTGCGGCTGAATGAGTGTAATTTGATGGCAATGGGTGTTCTCATGTTCGCTAAATGTACTGTGGGTGTGTAGCTAGTATGCGGCCAGAATTGTCAGCCATGTTCTGTTGCGACTCATCAGATTCCAGATAGATGGGCCCTGTGGGGACCCGGGTCAGCGATCGTCCCACCTGTAACACTTCTCCTCTCTGCCTACTACCGCTGCGGATGTGTCTGTTTAGCAGCGCAGCTGTAGCGGCACATCGGAGCATGAGAGAGAGGAGACCGTTGCCGCTGAGCAGAAGCAGTCTCCTCTTTCTCACTGCCGATGTGAAGTTGCAGCTGCACTGCTATACAGATGCAGCCACAGCGGTAGTGGGCAGAGAGGAGAAGTGTTACAGGTGGAGCGCCCCTCCCCCCTTAAGCCGCTGCACATACTATTTTGTTAACATTTTTGGGGAGGGGGCATGACCCCCAGTACCGGAGCTCTCAACAGCCCTGGATGATGATGCCTATGTCAGGAAGCGGATGGATGGGACAGAGGCGTGCAGCTTCACATTAGGGCAAGTATCCACATTTAGGCCCAGATTTATCAAGCCTTGGAGAGTGATACATTGCACAGTGATAAAGTCATCTCACAGCTTACAGTTTAGATTAGTAAATTCCTTGTGTAACACCCAAATGCAAATTCTGCAGGAGAAACGTACAAAATTACAAATGATGAAAAGTTAAATTTTAAGGGTGCATCTAAAGCTGGGGAGACTGGTTGAACGTCTGACTGGTTAGGGAGTGAGTTCCAAAGGATGGGAGCAACACAAGTAAGATCTTGGAGACGAGCACGTGAGGAAATGACCATGGTGGCTAGCCCGGCGAGGAGCAGAGAGGAAGTGTGGAACTGTTGTGGAACTATGACCGCATCTGTGGCCAGGGGAGAAGTGGCTCAAGGCTGTGCAGATGAGGGTGGGTAGCTTGAACTGGATTCTGGTGTCGGTATGGAAGCCGATGAAGTCGATTGCAAAAGGGGAGACAGACGGTGTACGGTGGGAGAGGAAGACGAGAAGAGCAGCAGCACTTATAATGGATTGAGGTAAGGGAGACCATAGAGGAAATGATGGGAGCGTGCATGAGAGCTTTGGTGGAATTGGTGGTAAGAGAAGGCAGAATTCTGGTGATGGCCTGGAGCTGGAAGCTAACCTTAATGTGGGCAGTGAAGAGTGCAGTGGAATTGAGGAGGACACTGGGTCAGACAATCTAGGGGACAGTAAAGAGGGTGAAATTTTCAACAAAGAAAAATGGGGAGAGACAGAAGGAGCCTTGAATGGGGAAAAACAATAAGTTTGGTCTTGACCAAGTTAAGTTTAAGGAAACACTGAAACATCCTATAACTTTCATGCAGCTCTGCAATTACTTTGTGATCATTAAAATTAAATGCAATCTTGAATGTGCCCTCCCTAGTGTTCTTACATTGTGTTGTTCCACAGGGATAATAGATGGCCGGGTGAATCATAGGAGGGAGCTGGAGGACTGGAGTGAAGCCTGATTTGCAGCACAAGTCATCATCAACTCTGCCATGATTTTAAAATTTTGAGCAGAAATTTGACCTCCTGTAATCTGCAAGTGAGGACCAAAACATGGTAAGATTCTTGCTTTTAATAATATGAGCCTAATGTGCAGGTTCATTTCTCTGTATAGAGAATAGACAAAATAAAGTGCGCCAAAGGCAACTCCTTGAACCAAAATGGCAAAAAAAAAAAGTGTCACCTTACACTTGAAAAGACTCAAAGCCATTCACAAATCACTAAATGGGTCCATGGGCGCTCCTATGAAAAATAGAGATGTGCACCGGACATTTTTTTTCGGGTTTTGTGTTTTGGTTTTGGATTCGGTTCCGCGGCCGTGTTTTGGACTCGGACGCGTTTTGGCAAAACCTCCCTCAAAATTTTTTGTCGGATTCGGGTGTTTTTTTTCCAAAAACCCCTCAAAAACAGCTTAAATCATAGAATTTGGGGGTAATTTTGATCCTATAGTATTATTAACCTCAATAACCACAATTTCCACTCATTTCCAGTCTATTCTGAACACCTCACACCTCACAATACTATTTTTAGTTCTAAAATTTGCACCAAGGTCGCTGTATGACTAAGCAAAGTGACCCAAGAGGGCGGCACAAACACCTGGCCCATCTAGGAGTGGCACTGCAGTGTCAGACAGGATGGCACTTCAAAAAATTGGCCCCAAACAGCACATGATGCAAAGAAAAGAGAAAAAGAGGTGCACTGTGGTCGCTGGACGGCTAAGCTAAGCGACACAAACAGCTCAATATCACAGGAATTATTCGTTCTAATCAATGGTATTATTGGTCCAAATCACTGGAAGAAAATGACAAAATCACTGGAATTATTCGTTCTAATCAATGGTATTATTGGTCCAAATCACTGGAAGAAAATGACAAAATCACTGGAATTAATCGTTCTAATCAATGGTATTATTGGTCCAAATCACTGGAAGAAAATGACAAAATCACTGGAATTATTCGTTCTAATCAATGGTATTATTGGTCCAAATCACTGGAAGAAAATGACAAAATCACTGGAATTATTTGTTCTAATCAATGGTATTATTGGTCCAAATCACTGGAAGAAAATGACAAAATCACTGGAATTAATCGTTCTAATCAATGGTATTATTGGTCCAAAACACTGGAAGAAAATGGAATGGATGGATACTTGCAGTGACACAGAGCTGCAAGATACAGCAATGGCCTACTGTACACAACTATATACTGTTGGGTCACCAAAATGCTGCACTGTAATACTATATATACTGCTCACAAAAATGCCGCACAGATATGGAATGGATACTTGCAGTGACACAGAGCTGCAAGATACAACAATGGCCTACTGTACACAACTATATACTGTTGGGTCACCAAAATGCTGCACTGTAATACTATATATACTGCTCACAAAAATGCTGCACAGATATGGAATGGATACTTGCAGTGACACAGAGCTGCAAGATACAGCAATGGCCTACTGTACAACTATATACTGTTAGTCACCAAAATGCTGCACTGTAATACTATATATACTGCTCACAAAAATGCCGCACAGATATGGAATGGATACTTGCGGTGACACAGAGCTGCAAGATACAGCAATGGCCTACTGTACTGTACTACTATAATTATTATATAGATGACAGATATAAAGTTACATTGTGGGAGAATCCAGTATACGTTCTGTCACCAGGTACCAGTGAATGACCACATCATGTATATAGGTGACAGATATAAAGTTACATTGTGAGGGAATCCAGTATATGTTCTGTCACCAGGTACCAGTGAATGGCCACATCATGTATATAGGTGACAGATATAAAGTTTCATTGTGGGGGAATCCAGTATACGTTCTGTCACCAGGTACCAGTGAATGACCACATCATGTATATAGGTGACAGATATAACGTTACATTGTGGGGGAATCCAGTATACGTTCTGTCACCAGGTACCAGTGAATGACCACATCATGTATATAGGTGACAGATATAACGTTACATTGTGGGGGAATCCAGTATACGTTCTGTCACCAGGTACCAGTGAATGACCACATCATGTATATAGGTGACAGATATAAAGTTACATTGTGAGGGAATCCAGTATACGTTCTGTCACCAGGTACCAGTGAATGACCACATCATGTATATAGGTGACAGATAAAACGTTACATTGTGGGGGAATCCAGTATACGTTCTGTCACCAGGTACCAGTGAATGACCACATCATGTATATAGGTGACAGATATAAAGTTACATTGTGGGGGAATCCAGTATACGTTCTGTCACCAGGTACCAGTGAATGGCCACATCATGTATATACTTATACTGGTGGTCCCCAGTCCCCACAATGCAGCACACTGATCAGATATTTGCAGCACACTTAGCACAGATATTTGCAGCACACTGAGCACAGATATGGAGCGTTTTCAGGCAGAGAACGTAGATATTTCAGCACACTGAGCACAGATTATTTGCAGCACACTGAGCACAGATATTTGCAGCACACTGAGCACAGATACGGAGCTTTTCAGGGAGAGAACGCTGCCACGTCCTCTCCGTTCAATCTCCAATGCACGAGTGAAAATGGCGGCGACGCGCGGCTCCTTATATAAAATACGAATCTCGCGAGAATCCGACAGCGGGATGATGACGTTCGGGCGCGTTCTGGTTAACCGAGCAAGGCGGGAAGATCCGAGGCTGCCTCGGAACCGTATAAAATGGGTGAAGTTCGGGGGAGTTCGGATCCCGAGGAACCGAACCCGCTCATCTCTAACATTGAAAAATAGAAGCAAAACACCATAAACAACCGTTTTGCTCTTTGGTGCCCCTGGAGTATAAACAGGAGAACTACAGTTTATGAAAAAATAACATTGCAGGAACTTAAAGTTAACATCCCACTTACAGCCCTTTAAAAAAAATTATATACACGGTTGCAGCAGGTATGCCTGCTAAACACCTTACTGGCTCTCCAAAGGCCCCAAACAGAAAATGCAAAGGATCACCAAGACTACTGAAGAAAAAATAATATATTCATTGTAAAAAATAACAAACAGGAAGCTATTGCAACAACATTCTGAAGCTCTTGGCTTCTCAAAAGGTTCTGCTAGAAAGATTCAGAGACAAGGAGAATATGAACATACAACAGATGCACTGGTGAAGTTGTTGCACAGACATAGCCTTCTGCTGCTTCATCATGAAGTTACTATTTCCCATGCCAACAGCCCAACACTGTTTTGTTATACCACTTTGTAGAAATGAGACACTTGTTACAAATTCTAAGTCAGAAGAACAAGGATACAAGAAAAAAAAAACATGTTCCGTAAGTCACCTTTGCTTTGGAATTCGATTGTGCAAGGAAACTGGATGTATCTAGTAACAAATACAGAACGCCGTGTGCAGCTAACAAAACTGACAATTCCCTAGTTGCAAAACTCATAAATCATTTCATAAGAGATGACTGTCACACAAAAGACCGGGCTAAAAACGTCATCGCACTACTGGGAACACAATGGAATGCTTAGCCGTGCCCTCGTACACCGCAGACGAAAAGAGATGTGATCACTCTGACAAAAGACAAAAAAATGTGCTGGAATAATGCCGCCTTTTTCTTTACTTCTTTTATGTAATTCATTTGTTCAAACCATTGAAAAAGAGATTTGTGGATTGAAGAATAGGCTTCCATTAAATGGTATTTATCAATGTTTATTCTACTGATGAAGGTGGGAGAGAAAGACTGCGATGAATGTAAACTGAAGTGGACGATGTACAACCGGCAGATAGAAAAATTCTGTGTACAACACAATACAGTCAATCTGGAGGAAAAGTGTTCTGAAGGAGGGGGGGTAAGATGGAGAGTGAAAGACGTGGGGGCAGATAAAGAGGGGAGGCAGAGAGAGGGTGTGATGTATCATGTATTAAATATACTATGCTATACATCTAGATAGATAGATAGATAGATAGATAGATAGATAGATAGATAGATAGATAGATAGATAGATAGATAGAAAGAAAAACTGTGCCCCCTCCTCCCTCCCAACCAAAAAAAGCCAAAAAACGTCTTGGGAATACCTCATAACCAGGCCTCCATTACTTAGCCAATGCTGGTTGTGGAAAATATTGGGAAACATTGTGTGAGGTCCCCCTTATTTTTCACTAGGTTGAAACAGGCAGGGCTGGTGACACTGTAGCAAGGAGACACGCAGTGTGGGGGGCCCCCTGCCATAATATCAACCAGAAGTAGAGGCCCCAACAAACCAGGCCTGGTATGAAATTGTTGGGGATCATTTTTTCCCTACTGTACCCTATATGACATTGCATAGGTCTTAGGGATCTGCGCAATGCTTACAAACTGAGGCTGACCATTTATTCGGTGATTACTTATTATTTATTGCCGTGAGTTTGCGGCGGGTTCTAAACCTGCCGCTTAGTAAATCGGGGCTTTTATTCTTTTAATGGTACTAAAACCATCCATTCAATGGGGGTCATTCCGAGTTGTTCGCTCGCAAGCTGCTTTTAGCAGCTTTGCACACGCTAAGCCGCCGCCTACTGGGAGTGAATCTTAGCTTATCAAAATTGCGAATGAAAGATTCGCAATATTGCGAAAAGACTTCTCTGTGCAGTTTCTGAGTAGCTCGAGACTTACTCTGCCAGTGCGATCAGTTCAGTGCTTGTCGTTCCTGGTTTGACGTCACAAACACACCCAGCGTTCGCCCAGACACTCCTCCGTTTCTCCAGCCACTCCCGCGTTTTTCCCAGAAACGGTAGCGTTTTTTCACACACTCCCATAAAACGGCCAGTTTCCGCCCAGAAACACCCACTTTCTGTCAATCACATTACGATCACCAGAACGAAGAAAAAACCTCGTAATGCCGTGGGTAAAATACCTAACTGCATAGCAAATTTACTTGGCGCAGTCGCACTGCGGACATTGCGCATTGCGCATAATCGCTCCATTGCGAGAAAAAAATAACAAGCGAACAACTCGGAATGACCCCCAATATGCTAAAGCGATGTTTCTCGCGGTTTTGCGGAGTGTGAATCGCCACAAAGCCTCCGGGATTTCAAAACTGCCGCTCAGTAAATTTTATTATGAACTCCATATATAAAAAAAATAGAATCTAAGTGCGGCATTATTCTTTGTTTCGCTTAAAAGTGTACGGAAACATAAAGAAGAAAGAGACAGTACTGCAAACCTTTGGAACAAGTCCTTTTTTTCTTTTCCTTTTTTTTCCCGCCGCCATAAGCTCACAAAATAGGTCAAATATAAGTTGTAGACAGTGAGTGTGATTTATGTGTTGGCTGTATACTTGACAAAAGTGTAATATTCTCTGTAAAAAACCCATAAAGCACAACAAATATCAGAGAGCGAGAGTCTCACCTTCAGAGACATCCAGCTAACAGATTAGAGGCAGCCGCTGTCGGTGGGAGTTTTCGACTCTCTGAAAAGAAACGTCAGGAATCCAATAACTTGTCCGACACGTTTGTGAATCTCTCTCCAGGTATATCTTTTATACGCTAGATATTCTTAACGTGATGATTTTTAATGCCTTGAAATAAAGTTAAGTGCATTCACACGGATCCCTTGGAGTGTGTCAGTAATGTATCCTGTGTTGTTACCTTCATTATATCACTTGTGAGAACAGTAGGGTCTTTCATGGTACCGGCTCCCTCTATAGCCTCTTCTGGGAGGAAGTTTTAACAAGTAGATCTCAGTCAGGCTGCAGGATGTTCAAATAAAAATAGAGAAGCAGAAGAACTTTAATAATGAAATGAAAAAAAAAAGCAAAAAAGTTGAAGGAACTCTGCCGTAAAGTCACAAGTTTCCTTGTGGAATGAAAGAGAAGCTAAAACTTAATTGCAAGTTACACAAGTAACATTCACAAACATACAGTTGGGGATATTTATAAGGCTGGACAGGTTGTTTATGCAAACAATAGGATGTCTGCTACTAAACTGTGAATGACTCCCCCTTTCTTCATCACTCAAATAGTTTCTCTAGTCCAGGGGTGGCCAACCAGTCATAGACAAAGAGCCAAGAAATCTTGTTAGGCACATCAAAGAGCCGACTTCGAGCTGAAGACGCACTTGCAAAAATGGGGTGTGACCGTGTGCCTACTAGGCCACGCCCCTGGTATAAAATACATTGAAAAAGCCAGATCCAACATAAAATACAATGAAAAAGCCACTTCTACATCAAATAATTGAAAAAGCCAGATCCAATATAAAATATATTGAAAAGCCAGATTCACAGAATACACTTCAGTTCCCCCATGTGTCACTCCAGCCAGCACCAGCCTGTGTCACTCCAGCCAGCACCCGCCTGTGTCACTCCAGCCAGCACCAGCCAGCACCCGCCTGTGTCACTCCAGCCAGCACCCGCCTGTGTCACTCCAGCCAGCACCAGCCTGTGTCACTCCAGCCAGCACCAGCCTGTGTCACTCCAGCCAGCACCCGCCTGTGTCACTCCAGCCAGCACCATCCAGCACCCGCCTGTGTCACTCCAGCCAGCACCCGCCTGTGTCACTCCAGCCAGCACCAGCCTGTGTCACTCCAGCCAGCACCCGCTTGTGTCACTCCAGCCAGCACCAGCCAGCACCCGCCTGTGTCACTCCAGCCAGCACCCGCCTGTGTCACTCCAGCCAGCACCCGCTTGTGTCACTCCAGCCAGCACCCGCCTGTGTCACTCCAGCCAGCACCCACCTGTGTCACTCCAGCCAGCACCCGCCTATGTCACTCCAGCCAGCACCCGCTTGTGTCACTTCAGCCAGCACCCGCCTGTGTCACTCCAGCCAGCACCCGCCTGTGTATTTGGCTCCCTCAGTTCTCAGTCTACGTAATGCTGCTGCATGTCTGGCTGGAGTGCAGCGGTTTACAGATCTCTTGTGGTCACGTGACTTTGAGTGTTGGGAGCCACATTTGAATAAAGAAAGAGCCGCATGTGGCTCAAGAGCCACGCGTTGGCCACCACTGCTCTAGTCTCTACCCATTAGATCTTATTTAAAAGTAGTGTAAGCTCAAGATCATAGACACGTATAGTTAAAGGGAACAGGACACATCAGAGACTACTATAACAATATATCGTGCTAGAAAACAGCATGCCAGATCTGCAGTATAGCACAGGTGACCTTCACTGAAGAGTATGCTCACCAGTTTTATAAACAGCACTAATAAATGGACATTTCTCTTAAATAATACAAGTATTTTTTCACAATAGGGAATTGATGAGAAGTAACAGATTTCTTGCATGCACAGATAACGGTCTTACGGTATTGATAGAAATATTGCACAGTTCTTTGCATTAGCACACGTTTATTCCATAAATGCTTTACTGGATAATTCTCTTAATAAGTCTAGTGCACAGTTCTTTCCAATAGTACAAGTATATTTCACAGTAGATATTTGCAAACAGATTATGTATTTCCTAATCAGCACAAGGAATTTGCACAGCACCAAGCTATTGAGTTGATTTTCAGAATACTACAGATTAATTGTACTTTAATTAAATGCCACACAATTTTTTTGAATAGGCTCAACTAATTAGCACTGTAGTAAGATACTTAGCATATCTTTCAGAGTCCAGGTTAGCCTCACTACAGAGAAATATTATCAGGTTGACTTTCCAAATGATATACACATGTAGCCATGTTCATCATGGCTTCACCTAAGTGTGGGTTGGCATCCGGTGCCATGATGCGCACACACTAGTAGTCGCACCTGTGATCCATATGCATTGCATTGCCAGATCACGGGTGCGAATAGGTGTGTATGCATCACAGCAACAACGAGCCTGGATACATCTGTAGGCAGATAAACATTGCTGAGCATCTCGGAGCAGGAATCCATGAGTGCATCAGGGCAAGTAAGGATTAGACTGATTATAACTCACAAAAGAGTGTCTAAGGACACTTCCTATAACAGATGAACATCCAATCAGCACCAGTCTAAACAAAAAAACAAGCAGGATTCTAACTCCAGCTGCAGCAGTCAGAACGAAGCCCAGCATAATACCTAGTCTGCACAGCTGACTGGTTACCAGGAGACTGATTGAAGCTCATAAAACTGACCATGATCTACTAAGTTGTGCTTATAACAGATTCTAAGAACTTTGGCCCTCATTCCGAGTTGTTCGCTCGTTAGCTGCTTTTAGCAGCATTGCACACGCTAAGCCGCCACCTACTGGGAGTGAATCTTAGCATAGCAGAATTGCGAACGCAAGATTAGCAGAATTGCGAATAGAAATTTATTTGCAGTTTCTGACTTACTCTGCCACTGCCATCAGTTCAGTAAGTTTCGTTCCTGGTTTGACATCACAAACACACCCAGCGTTCACCCAGACACTCCCCCGTTTCTTCAGACACTCCCGTGTTTTTCCCAGAAACGCAAGCGTTTTTTCGCACACACCCATAAAACGACCAGTTTCCGCCCAGAAACACCCACTTCCTGTCAATCACACTCCGATCACCAGAACGATTAAATTTCTTCATTAGGCCGTGAGTAAAATACCAAACTCTTTTGCAAATTTACTTGGCGCAGACGCACTGCGAACGTTGCGCATGCGCAGTTTGCGACTAATCGCACCATTGCGAAAAATTCTTACGAGCGAACAACTCGGAATGAGGGCCTTTGTGAGAAATTCAATGTCTTCTGGCAACTCCATGTCTCGCTTTTTTCTCCTACCACTTTGACGAGGGCTTGGCTGGGACTAATTACACAGCTCCTTCACTTACATTTGGAATAATATGGTTTCACCTGGCTGTGGCCAAGGTTGTGAGGGTGCATAAGCAAGAGGGAGTTATACCAGACTGGTGGAAACCAAGGACTATCCACACGCTCATCAGGGCAAAGCATATAATAAAGTCTATGCCAGGGTTCCCTGCTGCAACAGAAAAACATGTTTGAGAGAATGTGGCCTCCAATAGGCTCACAAGTAAACACAAAGGCTTGGCATGGATGGCCACCCAGGGAGGTCTGCTCCTTATTTAACCTATTTCCAGTGAGGAGAGGATAGTGTCTAGGTTATCAGAGGTTAACCTGTCACTTGAACGATTGTACGAGACGGTTTGAACCTGACGAGATGCAAACGATATTGGGGGTCATTCTGACCCGTTCGCACGCTGCTGTTTGTCGCAGCGGTGTGAACGGGTCGGGTCTGTGCCTGCGCGGTGGCCGCAATGCGCACGCCTGTTGTTGCCCAGCGATGGGCATCGCCGGGCTACGACCAGAAGAACGGAGAAAGCGATCGCTGGACCGATCGCAAGAAGATTGACAGCAGGAAGGCGTTCCGGACCGGCAACTCACCGTTTTCTAGGAGTGGTGAGTCCTACGCAGGCGTGTCCAGGCGTTTGGAGGGCGGATGTCTGACTACAATTCCGGAACCTGCATCGCTGGATCGGTTGCACAGGGTAAGTAACTCCTACCCTGGTCTTCTTTTACAGGATTTTTTTTGCATAGCAGAGCTGCACAAGCGTTCGCAGCACTGCTATGCAGAAATACACTCCCCCATAGGCAGCGTCTAGTTGATCGCATGGGCAGCAATAAGTTGCTACGTGCGATCAACTCGGAATGACCCCGATTGCTCAGTGTGTATGAACGATACCGTTTACAGGGTGATCTTGCCGATGTCACTGACAAGTGTGTACCCAGCGTTAGTCTGCAATCCTGTAAGGCCAACAACATGGAGAAATACATTATGTATTTGTACATCATTTGCATAGTTTGTGTTACTTATGTTCTCACTGTGGCAGTCAGTAACTGTTACTAGAAAGGCTACAGATTTAGCAACACAATAGTGACCCGTACAGCAATACTTGCTTCTTATTATCACTGTTTTATTAACACAGATTGGTTACCCAGTAAATTATTGGAATTAACAAATCGGTGTTGACAAAACAGAGCTGATGTGTGTAGAGGAAGGTTTCATAGTGTTCCGAAAATATTTCTGCAACAAGCAAACTGCAGCATCATAGCTTTTATATAATGCTATATTCTGCTTTATGGACTAATTATATCTGGTTATTTAATGAAATGTTATCAATGCTTTAGAGCAGAAATGAAACTGCCGGTTTGCATACTGTATAAAGTGGTGTTGAGTACAAAGCACCTCGCATCCTTTAATTAAATTATATATCAGTGTTCTTACAATTTTTAATTCATCAGTTGTTTCTTTTATACTCAACTGTGTATCTTTATAGCACTTTGCTAGAGCTTCCTAAACTAAAAATGCACAATGCAGTAACTCACTTTCAGCCTAATACAGTATATTAATTACAGTAATGTATAGTCAGGCACGTTCTCGTGTATTTAATAAATGTGGGTGTGCTGGGTAAATCATTTGCTTTTTAGTGTTACCAAAATGTAGGACAATTAAAAATGTCTATCAGGGGGTATGGTATATTTTGTTGACATTCTTTGTGTTGATATTCATAAAGTAAACATGAGAATGTCGACATTGCATAATGTTGACATGCTCAAAATGGCGACACTAACCTCAACAAAACGTCCTTGATGGTCTAGCTGTGACTTACCTGGGGTGGTAGGTCTGGTGGCTGTAGCTGTGTCTTCCGGATATGGTAGCTAGCTGGTGAGGACTTCTGGACAATCAAGTGGAGTTTACAGCAGTGATTATTGCAAACCCAACCCCCTAATCTTCACCTAGTGCCTATCCGTAACCTCCCATCCCATAGCCAAACCCTAACCTCCCTCTAGTGCATAACATTAACCTACCCTCCCACAGCCAAACTCTAACCTACCCCTAGGGCATAACCACAACCTCACCTCCCATAGCCGAACCCTAACCTCCCCCTAGTGCATAACCTTAACCTCACCTCCCATAGCCGAACCCAAACCTCCCCCTCATTCATAACCTTAACCTCACCTCCAATAGCTGAACACTAACCTCCCCCTAGTGCCTAACATTAACCTCCCCTCCCACAGCCGAACCCTAACCTCCCCTTAGTCCATAACTTTAACCTCACCTCCCATAGCCAACCCCTAACCTCCCCCTAGTGCCTAACATTAACCTCACCTCCCACAGCCGAACCCTGACCTCCCCCTAGTGCCTAACATTAACCTCCCCTCCCACAGCCGAACCCTAACCTCCCCTTAGTCCATAACCTTAACCTCACCTCCCATAGCCAAACCCTAACCTCCCCCTAGTGTCTAACATTAACCTCACCTCCCACAGCCAAACCCTAACATCCAACCCTAGTGCATAACATTAACCTCACCTGCCACAGCCAAACCCTAACCTCCCCCTAGTTTATATCCCTAACTTCCCATCCCATAGCCAAACCCTAACTTCCCTCTAGTGCATAACATTAACCTACCCTCCCACAGCCGAACCCTAACCTCCCCCTAGGGCATAACCTTAACCTCACCTCCCATAGCCAAACCCTAACCTCCCCCTAGTGCTTAACCTTAACCTCACCTCCCATAGCTGATACCTAACCTGCCCTAGTGCATAACATTAACTTCATCTCCCATAGCTGAACACTTACCTCCCCCTAGTGCATAACCTTAACCTCACCTCCCATAGCCGAACTCTAACCTCCCCCTAGTGCCTAACATTAACCTCCCCTCCCACAGCCGAACCCTAACCTCCCCCTAGTGCATAACCTTAACCTCCTCTCCCATAGCCGAACACTAACCTCCCTCTAGTGCCTAACATTAACCTCCCCTCCCATGGCCGAACCCTTACCTCCCCCTAGTGCATAACCTTAACCTCACCTCCCATAGCCAAACCCTAACCTCTCCCTAGTGTCTAACCTTAACCTCCCCTCCCATAGCCAAACCCTAACCTCCCCCTAGTGCATAACCTTAACCTCCCCTCCCATAGCTGAACCCTAACCTCCCCTTAGTCCATGACCTTAACCTCACCTCCCATAGCCAAACCCTCCCCTCCCCCTTGTGCCTAACATTAACCTCCCCTCCCATAGCCGAACCATAACCTCCCCCTAGTGCCTAACATTAACCTCCCCTCCCATAGCCAAACCCTAACCTCCCCCTAGGGCATAACCTTAACCTCACCTCCCATAGCCAAACCCTCCCCTCCCCTAGTATCTAACATTAACCTCCTCTCCCATAGCTGAACCCTATTCTTCCCTTAGTCCATAACATTAACCTCCCCTCCCATAGCCAAACCCTCCCCTCCCCCTAGTACCTAACATTAACCTCCCCTCCCATAGCCGAACCCTAACCTCCCCTTAGTCCATAAAATGAACCTCCCCTCCCATAGCCAAACCCTAACCTCCCCCTAGTGCATAACCTTACCTTCCCTCACACAGCCAAACCCTAACCTTCCCCTAGTTCCTAACATTAACCTTCCCTCCCATAGCCAAACCATAACCTCCCCCTAGTGCATAACCTTAACCTCCCCTCACATAGCCAAACTCTAACCTCCCCCTAGTGCCTAACATTAAACTCCCCTCCCATAGCCAAAATCTAACCTCCCCCTAGTGCATAACCTTAACCTCACCTCCCATAGCCGAACCCTAACCTCCCCTTAGTCCATAACCTTAACCTCACCTCCCATAGCCAAACACTACCCTCCCCCTAGTGCCTAACATTAACATCCCCTCCCATTGCTGAACCATAACCTCCCACTAGTGCCTAACATTAACGCCCCCTCCATAGCCAAACCCTAACCTCCTCCTAGTGCCCAACATTAACCTCACATCCCGTAGCCAAACCTATCCTCCCCCTAGTGCATAACCTTAACCTCACCTCCCATAGCCGAACCCTAACCTCCCCCTAGTGCATAACATTAACCTCCCCTCCCAGAGCTGAACCCTAACCTACCACTAGTGCATAATATTAACCTCCCCTCCCATAGCCAAACCCTACCTTCCCCCTAGGGCATAACCTTAACCTCACCTCCCACAGCCAAACTCTAACCTCCCCCTAGTGCATAACCTTAACCTCCCCTCCCATAGCCAAACCCTAACCTGCACCTAGTGCCTAACATTAACCTCCCCTCCCATAGCCAAACCATAACCTCCCCCTAGTGCATAACCTTAACCTCACCCCCATAGCCGAACCCTACCTTTCCCAACCCCTCTCATTTCCTAACCTTAACCATTGTCCTAGACATTATGGGCAAAATTAATTTTTTGTGGGTATGTGCACTACCGCGATTCAAATGCAAATGAGCAAAAACGGGATTACCGCAAAATTTGGTGACAAAAATTAAAAGTGAAAAATGGGTAAATCTGTATGTAGCCCCCCAAAAGCTAAACTAACATAGGATAACAGTTATAAAGTTTATTATTGGTTATAATAAACTAGGTAATTCATCGCGCCCTATGGGCGTTCGTCACACCGGTGGGGGTGCTGCAGGTGGGAGAGGGGCGGACGCAGGGGTGCCATGGGTGGGGGAGGGGTGGGAGCAAGGGGGGCACCGGTGGGGGAGGAGACAAACGCGGTGGTGCCTCGGGTGGGGTACGGGCGGGCGCGGGGTTGCTGCAGGTTGGGGAGGGGCACCACAGGTGGGGGAGGGGCGGGGGTGCAGCAGGCGGGGAGGGACGGGAGCGGGGGTGCCATGGGTGGGGGAGGGGTGGGTGCGGGAGGGGCAGGTGCATCAACTTCTCACCAGAAAGTAAAAGGATCATGGCCTGCATTCAGCCACCTCTCCTATATATTTGGGCAGATCTGTGACTCTATGACTCTGACTCCGCCCAGCATTGTGACTCAACCCAGCGTTAGGAAATGAGTCACAGAGTCACAGATCTGGGCTAATATATAGGAGATGTATTTCTGGTACTTAAATTGTGTCAAATGGCTGTTATATGCATTAAAAAAAAAAGTAAATAAATTATAGAAAGCAATTTTTATTTCAGCAAAATAAGTGCAAAAATGTAATTTGGTGTGCATAAAAATGGGTATAAGTATTATTTGGGTCATTTTAGTGGACAGACCGATTACTCCCACCTGCAAGTCTAAAACACTTGTCCTACTCATAAAGCTCCCCAATATACTTGTCCATACCTTGCACCCCAATTTCCATAAATTTGCACTTTTTTCTCCCCAAAAATGGCATTTCATTATTGGCCAATTAAAAATAATTAAAAACTTCTAAGTGCCTAATTAGTTATTCGGGGGGTTGTCCCAGGGGTTCAGAAACAAATCCCGAAATTTTTTACTTCAAATTTACCGCGTTTCCAGGTAAATTTGCATTTTTTTTGCGGCTCTCCTCCTCCACAATCCACCAAAGAATGTGTTAAAGGGGGCTCTACCTGCACAGCGCGTAAAAGGGGACATTGCATGCACAATGTGTAACAAGGGGCTCTACCTGTGCAACATGTGAAAGGGGGCTTTGGGCAATGTGTAACTAGCGGCTCTGCCTGCAAAATGTATTAATGGAGGCTCTTTCTGTGCAATGTGTAAAAGGGGACTCTACTGTGCAATGTGTAAAAGGAGCTCTATCTGGAATTGTAAAAGGGGACTCTACCTGGAGAAATGTGTAAAAGGGGACTCTACCTGGCACAATGTGTAAAAGGAGCTCTGTCTGGTATTGTAAAAGGGGACTCTACCTGGAGTAATGTGTAAAAGGGGACTCTACCTGGCACAATGTGTAAAAGGGGGCTCTAGCCGGCGTAATGTATATAAGTGGCGCTGCTGTGTGGCATAATTTAAATAATGGAGACTACTGTGTGGCGTAATATGAATTGGTATTATTTTGAGGCCATGCCCGTTTCCTATGAAGCCACACCCCTACATTTTTGCTGCGCACCTTCGGCGAGCACTGTCCCTATTTTAAATATGGCAGGGGCACAAATTCTCTTTCTTGCACAGGGCACTAAGATGTCTGGTTACGGATCTGCTGAACTGGACTGGATCCGGGCTTGGGCTGAACCGGACATGATCCAGGCTTGGGCTGAACGGGATATGATCCAGGCTTGGGCTGAATGGGACATGATCCGGGCTTGGGCTGAAATGGACTGGATCCAGGCTTGGGCTGAACCTGAGTGGATCCAGGCTTGGATGGAACTGTAGTTGATCTGGGCTTGGAATGAACTGGAGTGAATCCGGGCTTGGACTGAACCAGAGCAGATATGGGCTTAGACTGAACCAGAGTGGATCTGGGCTTGGACTGAACTGATGGATCCGGGCTTGGACTGACTGGTACTGACAATGGAGCTTGGATGGTAACTGCATTGGCATGTATTTGATACTGAGTGTAGCACTGTGAAGCTCAGTGTTAGGCGCCGGGGTCCGCTCGTCGGTGCGGCCCGGCGCCTAGCAACCAGGGACGCCGTGCGCGTACAGCCGCCGGCTCCCTGGCAACGCTAGACGCCGGGCGCACGGAGCCGCACGGACCCTAGCAACGGGGACGCCACTGACGGACCGCGTTCCCCGTTGCTGGGTCCATTTTAATTAATAGGACACCTGTTTCCTGGCCATGCAGCTAGGCAGCTGTATGGCATCTAATCCAATCAGCCTCTAAACAGCTGATTGGAGGACTCCCTGTTAAATACACTTCCTGGGCTTCTCACAGACGCCGGTAATAGCTTCTTGCATGCTGTATCTGTTTGCTGAGAGTGTTTCCAGTCCTGCTGTATCCGGTCGTTCCTGTTCTCAGTTGTCCTGTACTCGGAAGTCGTCATCTGTTCCTGGAGTCCTGACTGAGCACCGTTGAACATCCAGTGGTGTTCGTGAGTCACGGCTTGGCCGCTTTATCATTTATTATTTATTATTTGTGTTTCGGAGCTTTTGCGGAGGATTCCGCTCCCACAGATCCACTCTGGTATCCAGCGGTGCTGGGTAGGAGTAACGGACTAGTGGATTTTGGTTGTCCTTTTCCCTGGCGGGTTTCCGCACATA
Organism: Pseudophryne corroboree; assembly: GCF_028390025.1. Lineage (NCBI taxonomy): Eukaryota > Metazoa > Chordata > Amphibia > Anura > Myobatrachidae > Pseudophryne > Pseudophryne corroboree. The sequence continues at coordinate 17,965,847 of NC_086452.1, forward strand.
CCTCAGCTTTTGTCAGTTAGCTTGTAGCCCCTGGCCTGGTTGTTTAGTCAGAGGGCCCCTTGTTATCACCCTGTCTCGGATTTCCCTTTGTCTCCCATTAAGACCTGAGGGGGCATCGGAGTTGGGCAGACATAATCCGCCCTTCAAACGCGGCTGCCATGGGCTCAAGCAACCATAGTCTCGCAGGGGATTTCTGACAGCACGGGCGAGACAACGGAGTTAGGGCGCCAGGGGCTACTTTCTATTCCCGCTTCCTTCCCCAGCATTACGTTCCAGTGCTCCGGTCCTTGCAATAGGACCTCCTCAGACCAGAGTGCTGGAATCATAACATTATTACCGGCCACACCCAAACTTAAAATTAAACAGGGTTTGATTTTTTCCTTATTCAGTTTTGTAAGATTTATCGGCCTCATGAATCCCACTGGTTTAGGGCCAAATCCTGGCCAGCTCCTAGTTAGCCAGATTCAAGAACTTACTCAGATGGTTCAGGATCTTTCCCTTCGGGTGAAGTCGCAGGAAGATCTTTTACGAACTTCCCCGAGGGTAGTCCCTGAACCAAAAATGCACTTGCCTGACCGCTTTTCTGGTGATAGGAAGGAGTTTTTTAATTTTAAAGAGTCCTGTAAACTTTATTTTCGTTTAAGACCAATCTCCTCAGGTACTGAATCTCAGCGGGTCGGAATTATTATTTCTTTGCTCCAGGGGGATCCTCAGACCTGGGCTTTTGGTTTAAAAGCAGAGGATCCGGCATTGTTGTCAGTAGATGCCTTTCTGGGGTCTTTAGGGCTTTTGTATGATGACCCTGATAGAGAGGCATCCGCTGAGAGTCAGTTACGCGCTCTCAGACAGGGTAGAAATCCTGCAGAGGTTTATTCTACGGAGTTTCGCCGTTGGTCGAACGACTGTGGCTGGAATGACCCAGCCCTGCGCAGTCAGTTTCGCCTCGGCTTATCTGAGTCTATAAAAGACAGTCTCCTTCAGTATCCCGCTCCTGAGACTCTCGATAAACTCATGGAGCTTTCTATTAAGATTGATCGTCGTCTCAGAGAGCGGAGGGCTGAAAAAGGAGCACCTGTCAGGTCTACTCCATGTGTATTTTCCATTCCTGAGGACATAGAGGAGCCCATGCAGATGGGTCTCTCCCGGCTGTCTCCAGAAGAAAGAGCCAGAAGGCAAAACTCTGGTCTTTGTTTGTACTGTGGGGGTAAGGGACATTTTGCCCGTAATTGTGCGAATAAGTCGGGAAACGCCTCGACCAAGTGAATTGTGAGGGGGTTCACTTTGGTCTGCAGCTTATCTCCTCGAATAACTCCCTTTTAGTCCCAGCTAAAGTTTCCTTTGGCAGCCTCTGTTCTTCGGTGTCGGCTTTTGTTGACAGTGGAGCTGCAGGGAACTTTATGGACTTAACGTGGGCCAAGGCCTTGGGTATTCCTCAGTTAGCTTTGGGTAGGTGTATCACCATGCATGGTTTAGATGGGAGTCCCTTGTCCAATGGGGTTATTTCCCTCTGTACACCCCCTGTACTACTTACGGTAGGAGCTCTTCATTCCGAAAAAATTGAGTTTTTCCTTACCCATTGCCCAGCAGTTCCAGTGGTTCTGGGTCACCCTTGGCTGGCCTTTCATAATCCCATCATTGATTGGCAGTCGGGGGAGATCTCACAATGGGGTACCATCTGTAATAAGGAATGTATTACATTTCCCGTCAGAATAGCTGCTGCCATTCCCGAACCCATTCCCGTGGAATACCAGGACTTTGTTGATGTATTTTCCAAGGGCAATGCGGACATTCTGCCTCCCCATCGGCCTTATGATTGTGCTATTGAGCTAATTCCTGGTGCCACATTGCCAAAGGGAAGGTTATATGCATTGTCCGGGCCAGAAACTGCGGCCATGAATGAGTATGTTAAGGAGAGCCTAGGGAAAGGATTTATCAGGCCATCTAAATCCCCTTTAAGTGCAGGCTTCTTCTTTGTGGAGAAGAAAGATGGATCACTCAGACCTTGCATTGACTTTAGAGCCCTGAATAAGATCTCAGTTAAAAATACTTACCCTCTGCCGCTGATTTCTGTCCTCTTTGATCAGCTGCGTTCGGCTGTGATTTTTTCTAAAATTGACCTGAGGGGAGCGTATAACCTCATCTGAATCAAGTCGGGAGATGAATGGAAGACGGCGTTCAGTACTCAGTCGGGTCACTACGAGTATCTGGTGATGCCGTTCGGCTTGTCTAACGCTCCGGCAGTTTTCCAGGATCTCATTAACGATGTGCTCCGTGATTTTCTAGGAAGATTCGTGGTCGTTTACTTAGACGACATCCTGATCTATTCTGACTCTATTGAACAACATGTTACCCAGGTGCGTCAGGTTCTTCAAAAATTACGTGAAAATCACCTATATGCCAAGCTGGAGAAGTGTGAGTTTCATGTCACGGAGGTATCCTTTTTAGGGTACATTATTTCCCCTCGGGGATTCTGTATGGAACCTAAGAAGCTCCAAGCCATCCTTAGTTGGGCGCAACCCACCAACTTAAAAGCAATTCAGCGCTTTTTAGGATTTGCGAATTATTATAGAAGATTTATTCATGCTTTTTCCGACCTGGTTGCTCCCATTGTGGCACTGACTAAGAAGGGAGCGGATCCTACCAACTGGTCACGTGAAGCTGAGTTATCCTTTCAGGCCTTGAAACAAGCTTTTGTCTCAGCCCCAGTCCTCAGACATCCCAACCCTGAATTGCCCTTCATTGTTGAGGTTGATGCCTCGGAGGTTGGAGTGGGGGCTATCCTATCTCAGAAGGATCCGGACTCTCTAGAACTACATCCTTGTGCCTTTATGTCCAGGAAATTCTCATCCGCTGAATCCAACTACGATGTTGGTAACCGGGAGTTACTGGCTATTAAATGGGCTTTCGAGGAGTGGAGGCATTGGCTTGAGGGAGCAACACATACCATTTCAGTATTGACTGACCACAAAAATCTTCAGTACATCGAATCAGCTAAGCGGCTGAATGCCCGGCAGGCTCGTTGGGCATTATTTTTTACTCGTTTCAAGTTTATTATCACCTTTAGGCCAGGTTCCAAGAATACCAAGGCGGATGCCCTGTCACGCAGTTTTCTTCCAGTTCATAATAACAGTCCTGTTACTTCCATACTTCCGTCTTCAGTCATTTGGGCCGGCCTCACACAAGATTTATTTACCCAGTTAAAGCAGCTTCAACATCTAGCTCCTGGAAATACTCCTGCTGGTCGTCTTTACGTCCCTGAGTTTTTGAGAGCTACTGTTTTGACTGAGTTTCATGATAGCAAAGTTGCCGGGCATCCGGGGATCTCTAAGACTTTGGAATTAGTCTCCCGCTCAGTATGGTGGCCTGGTCTTTCTAAAGACATTAAGGAGTTTTTTTTTCTTGTCAGGTCTGTGCACAGCATAAGGTTCCCCGTTCCTTGCCTATCGGGCAACTTATGCCCTTAAATGTTCCTCTCAGGCCATGGTCTCATATTTCCATGGATTTTGTGGTAGACCTCCCTCTGTCAGCCGGATTCCGAGTCATATGGGTGGTAGTGGACCGTTTTAGCAAGATGGCCCATTTCATTGCTCTTCCCCGACTGCCATCTGCCCAGGGATTGGCAGTTTTGTTTCTCCGCCATGTTTTCAGACTTCATGGGTTGCCCACTGATATTGTTTCTGATCGGGGTCCACAATTCATTGCACAATTCTGGAAGTCTTTTTGTGCCTCATTAAAGATGAAATTGTCTTTAACATCCGGCTACCATCCCCAATCCAACGGGCAGACCGAGCGAGTTAATCAATCATTAAAACAGTGTTTGCATTTGTACTCAGCCAAACTCCAGAATGATTGGTCCGAGTTTCTTCCTTTGGCGGAGTTTGCTTACAACAATTCTTGTCATTCCTCCACTAATGTGTCTCCATTCTTTTCAGTTTTTGGTTTTCACCCCAGAGCTAATTCTTTTTTTCAACATTCCTCTGTTTCCTCGCTAACCTTAACCTCTCATCTCAGAGTCATTTGGAAAAAAGTGCACCTTGCTCTCAGAAAAGCGGCATTTCGAGAGAAAAAAATTTCTGACAGGCTCCGGCGTCCTTGCACTTTTAAGGTGGGAGATAGGGTATGGTTGTCGACTCGTAACATTAAACTTCGACAAACCTCAGCTAGATTGGGCCCCAAATTTATTGGACCATTTCATATTATTAAAAAAATCAATCCAGTTGCTTTCCGGTTACGTTTACCAAGAGCTCTCCGGATCGGAAATACGTTCCATTGCTCCCTGTTGAAACCATATGTTTCTTCAAGTAGATTTCCTCGGAAGATCTCTCAGGGGAAATCACCAGTAGATGTACAGGGTCATCAGGAGTTCTTGGTGGAGAAGGTTCTCGATTCCAAATTGTCCCGGGGTCTGCTTTATTTTCTGGTGCACTGGAGAGGCTATGGTCCAGAGGAAAGGTCTTGGGTCCTGGATAAGGATCTCCATGCCCCGAGGCTCAAGAGGGCATTTTTTTGGGAATTTCCTCGGAAACCTGGCTTTATGGGTTCCTTGACCCCTCCTCAAGGGGGGGGTACTGTTAGGCGCCGGGGTCCGCTCGTCGGTGCGGCCCGGCGCCTAGCAACCAGGGACGCCGTGCGCGTACAGCCGCCGGCTCCCTGGCAACGCTAGACGCCGGGCGCACGGAGCCGCACAGACCCTAGCAACGGGGACGCCACTGACGGACCGCGTTCCCCGTTGCTGGGTCCATTTTAATTAATAGGACACCTGTTTCCTGGCCATGCAGCTAGGCAGCTGTATGGCATCTAATCCAATCAGCCTCTAAACAGCTGATTGGAGGACTCCCTGTTAAATACACTTCCTGGGCTTCTCACAGACGCCGGTAATAGCTTCTTGCATGCTGTATCTGTTTGCTGAGAGTGCTTCCAGTCCTGCTGTATCCGGTCGTTCCTGTTCTCAGTTGTCCTGTACTCGGAAGTCGTCATCTGTTCCTGGAGTCCTGACTGAGCACCTTTGAACATCCAGTGGTGTTCGTGAGTCACGGCTTAGCCGTGTGTTGCGGCTTGGCCGCTTTATCATTTATTATTTATTATTTGTGTTTCGGAGCTTTTGCAGAGGATTCCGCTCCCACAGATCCACTCTGGTATCCAGCGGTGCTGGGTAGGAGTAACGGACTAGTGGATTTTGGTTGTCCTTTTCCCTGGCGGGTTTCCGCACATACCTCAGCTTTTGTCAGTTAGCTTGTAGCCCCTGGCCTGGTTGTTTAGTCAGAGGGCCCCTTGTTATCACCCTGTCTCGGATTTCCCTTTGTCTCCCATTAAAACCTGAGGGGGCATCGGAGTTGGGCAGACATAATCCGCCCTTCAAACGCGGCTGCCATGGGCTCAAGCAACCATAGTCTCGCAGGGGATTTCTGACAGCACGGGCGAGACAACGGAGTTAGGGCGCCAGGGGCTTTCTGTTCCCGCTTCCTTCCCCAGCATTACGTTCCAGTGCTCCGGTCCTTGCAATAGGACCTCCTCAGACCAGAGTGCTGGAATCATAACACTCAGGTATAATTGAACACAGTAAGAACCGTGTTAGACTTTACTCTGACTAACACTGCTGACTCTAGAAGGAACTGGAGTGATTGCAGGATACTGGTAGAAGGAGTTTGCACTGTTGGGCACTGATACAATGCTGCATCAAATGTTAACTTGCTGGGGATTCCGGTATGAATAGCACACTAGCAGTTTGGGAAATGTACTGCAGCAGCACTTGCCAGAAAGTCATTGATTAACATTGCAATCAGAATCCTGCAGGCTGTTGACACCAGTGAATTCTCCAGTAGAAAATTAGTCTGAAGTGAGATCTACCATATAGGGACACAGGCTAAGGCTGTAGATATTGCAGAGCGGTAACTTAGGGCCTAATTCAGACCTGATCACTCGCTAGCAGTTTTTTGCAGCACTGCGATCAGATAGTCGCCGCCTACAGGGGAGTGTATTTTAGCTGTGGAAGTGTGCGAACGCATGTGCAGTTTCTGAGTAGCCCAGGACTTACTCAGCCGCTGTGATCACTTCAGCCTGTCCGGGGCAGGAATTGACGTCAGACACCCGCCCTGCAAACGCTTGGACACGCCTGCGTTTTCCCAAACACTCCCAGAAAACGGTCAGTGGCCACCCACAAACGCCTTCTTCCTGTCAATCTCCTTGCGATCGGCTGTACGAATGGATTCTTTTTAAAACCCATCGCACAGCAACGATCCGCTTTTTACCCATGCGACACACCTGCGTATTGCGGTGCGTACGCATGCGCAGTTCTGACCTGATCACCATTGCAAAAAATTCTAGCGAGCAGGTCTGAATTACCCCCAATTACTGAAGTCTGTATACAAACAATGTAGCTGAAGCTGAGTGGAAAGCTGTATCAGCTGGCTTTACAGAAGAAGAACTCAGTGAAGCAAGTTTCTGTGATAACCAGGGAACTGTAGAACCGCACTCTGGAGCCAGCGATTGCTGAAGAGCTTGCAGCAAGCAAGAGCCTGGATAGCAGGATCTCTCTCAGAAAAGAGACTTGCTGCTCTGGCCCTGAATGAATGACCAGAGCAAGCTTAGATAGTAGTTGCAGGTCTCTGATTGGTTGCTGGTGTCAGCTGAGGTAAGATACACTGTAATTGGAGGATTGCCGTCAGCAGACATGCTCCAAGATGGTGACATTGGTGTATCCATTCACAAACAAGGACAAGCAGAAAACCTGACCTGCGAGACAGGTAGCAAAGATAAGTCACATAGCAAATACTTAAAACATGAGGGCTGGAGGTCAGGATCGTGACACAATTATGATAATCTACAGTAAGTATTCGGGATGACATTTATTCTGTTAGTATTATTTAAACTATCTCTGTTTTGATACAAGGGGGAGTTAACCTTAGCAGTATTGTTTTAGATAAATCAGTTCCCCCTTTTCAAATACTACAAATAATTGTGTATAGTAATGTATTACAGATCATGCACCAAACAAATTTTCATTGGGCTCTCACTGCTCTCAAAAAAAAAAAAATACCACTAAATATGAAACGATCCAAGTTTTATACAGGAAAGTAAATGTGTCAAAGAATCATCTCATTTGCATATCATGATTTATAGATCATTTTATCAATTAAAACAGTCAATTACCTGATCACACTAAAAACGCTGAAAATGTTAAAGCTAATTAAAAAACAGTGGGATATCAATTTAATATATTGTCAACAATATGTGAATATGATCTTCTTAAGAACAAACATAATCAATCTTCCAAGCGATACATATGTTGCATTAGGATTCCATAGGCTGCTAACATCAACGTAATTCCGCTGACCAAACACTACATCTGACTGTAATAAAACGTTTCACAATGATGCAAGTTCTGATGCAAGTTCTGATACCAAACAATCCGGCAGGGCTACAAAGAAACTTTTTGGGTCAGATTTACTATTTCTTGTTTATTTTTTTAGCAGTTAATAACAGCTCATGATTGCTGAGTGAAATCTCCCCCTCCAAGCTGGCCGGTCTACTGTCAGGCAGTTTGGAGGATGTATAATAACGCCAAAGGTGATTATTGGTGATGTGTGGCAGTTTCCAAGCCCCTAAATCGGGGTCTGGGACTGAGGGTCGACAGCACAAAGGTCGACACACCTTAGGTCGACGCCAATTGGTCGACACACCTTAGGTCGACATGGACAAAAGGTCGGCATGGACAAAGGTCGACGGGAACAAGGTCGACATGATTTTTTTATGTTCTTTTGGTGTCGTTTTCTTCGTAGAGTGACCGGGAACCCCAATTAGTGCACCGCGTCCCCTCGCATGGCTCGCATCGCTCGCCATGCTTCGGGCATGGTGCCTTCGCTCCGCTACCGCTTCACTCGGCACACTTTACCGTTCCTATCGTAGTCCACGTGGATCGTTAAGTATGAAAAGGTTCAAAAAATGAAAAAAATTGTGAAAAACTCATGTCGACCTTTTTCCATGTCGACCTTGTTCCTGTCGACCTTTTGTCCATGTCGACCTTTTGTCCATGTTGACCTAAGGTGTGTCGACCAATTGGCATCGACCTAAGGTGTGTCGACCTTTGTGCTGTCGACCTGGAGTCCGGATACCCCTAAATCGAATGCGGCATAGTTTGCTATAGATCACCATGGTGCCATAACTTGTACCATAACTGATATAAAAAAAAATATTTGCCATTGGACCCTACATGCTGCCATCAGGACCCAGCAATATGCTGGGTCGGGTTGCAATCTGAGGGCGGGAATTGCGGTGTCATTGGGGGCGGAGTTGGCGCTGTAGATGAGCTAATCTCCGCACCGCATCTCCTTATGTATTCAACCCGGGAATAACCGTTCTTATAACCCGGGTTGAATTACCGAGTCAGGCGACACAGGTTTTCTGAAAGGACCCTTTCACAACGTACAGTGACCCGTGTCGACCCGTCAATATATATGGGGTCGATACCAGGTTATTTGTGCGATGTGAAAGGGGTATAATTATCAGTCCCAGTCCTCCAGTGGTGGGCCGATACATCCAGTACCTGGGGATCCCGGGCTCAATGCAAAGTAGGGCTACCCTTGGCTCTTGGTACTCATGGCCGGTGAGTACCTGAGTACTCCTGCTGCAGTAGTGATCTGACTTGCATCTTAGGACGCAGCCAGAGCTTGAACTAGACATTTTGGGGTGTAGTAGGGTATGCCGGCGGCCGGGCTTCTGGCAGCCAGCATACAGGCACCAGAATCCCGACCGTCGGCATACTGACAGCTGGACGAGCGCAAATTAGCCCCTTGCGGGCTCGCTGTGCTCGACACGCTGAGGGTACAGTGGTGCGCTACCACGCTATCTATTTTCCTTCCAGGGGGTCATGGACCCCCAAGAGGGAGAAAAAGTACCGGTATACTGCGCGCCGGGGTCCCGACAGTCGGCAAACTGAAGACCACCCTACATTTTGTTGCCCTGTTCCAAAAAGAGAATTGGTGTCCCCCTGCCGCCCCCCTCCCCGATACTGAAAACAGGTAAATGGCGCATCATTGGTGCGTGTTCTAAAATATATGGGTGTGGCTTCATAGGGAAGGGGTGTGGCCACAGAATAGTAGCAATTTACATTACACCGCACAGTGTAGGTTCATTAGATCGACATGAGTTAGGTCGACGTACATTGGGTCGACATGCATTAGGTCAACATGATCACTAGGTCGACGTGGTCATTAGGTTGACATGGAAAAAGGTCGACATGAGTTTTTTTCCTTTTTTTTGGTGTCGCTTTCTTCGAAAAGTGACGGGGAACCCCAAGTAGTGCACCGTGTCCCCTCGCATGGCTCGCTTCGCTCGCCATTCTTCGGGCACGGTGCCTTATTCCGCTACCGCTGCGCTCGGCACAGGTTACCGTTCCAATTGTAGTCCACGTGTATCATTAAGTAAAAAAATGGTCAAAAAAATTTAAAAAATTGTGAAGAAACTCATGTCGACCTTTTTCCATGTCGAACTAGTACATGTCGACCCAATGACCACGTCGACCTAACTCATGTCGACCTAATGACCACCATCCCCGCACAGTAGTGTCTGTTATTCACATTACACCACAGTAGAGCCCTTGGGGCAGTACGGATGGTGTAATGGTTAGCATTACTGCCTCACAGCATTGAGGTCATGGGTTCAATTCCCACCATGACTCTAACTGTGTGGAGATTGTATACTCTCCCCGTACTTGTGTGGGTTTCCTCTGGGTACTCCGGTTTCCTCCCACAATCCAAAAATATACTGGTGGGTCAATTGGCTCCCAACAAAATTAATCCTAGCGTGTGTGTGTGTGTGTACATGTGGTAGGGAATATAGATTGTAAGCTCCACTGGGGCAGGGACTGATGTGAATGGGCAAAATATTCTCTGTACAGCGCTGCGGAATATGTGTGCGCTATATAAATAACTGGTAATAATAATACACACATTACACCACAGTAGCGCACCTTACACACATTACACCACGGTAGAGCCCCTTACACACATTACACCATGGTAGAGCCCCTTACACACATTGCGCCAGGTAGAGCTCCTTACACACATTACACCAGGTAGAGCCCCTTACACACATTACACAAGGTAGAGCTCCTTACACACATTACACCAGGTAGAGCCCCTTACACACATTACACAAGGTAGAGCTCCTTACACACATTATGCCAAGTAGAGCCCCTTACACACATTACACCACGGTAGAGCCCATTATACACATTATGCCAGGTAGAGCCCCTTACACACATTATGACAGGTAGAGCCCCTTACACACATTACACCAGGTAGAGCCCCTTACACACATTACACCAGGTAGAGCCCCTTACACACATTACACCAGGTAGAGCCCCTTACACACATTATGCCAGGTAGAGCCCCTTACACACATTATGCCAGGTAGAGCCCCTTACACACATTACACCAGGTAGAGCCCCTTACACACATTACACCAGGTAGAGCCCCTTACACACATTACACCTGGTAGAGCCCCTTACACACATTATGCCAGGTAGAGCCCCTTACACACATTACGCCAGGTAGAGCCCCTTACACACATTACACCAGGTAGAGCCCCTTACACACATTACACCAGGCAGAGCCCATTATACACATTATGCCAGGTAGAGCCCTATACACATTTCACCACAGTAAACATTGAATCGTAGAGTAAGAAGACCTGGTCCTTTCCCACCCACCTCAGCTCTATACAAGATGGTGCCGCCCCTCCTAATGGTCCTAATGCTCCTCTGGTCTCTGCCTTTCAAGCAACTGCCACCTCAGGATCAGGGAGCTTCTCCTCAGCCTGCAGACACTTGTGCCACTCATCTGTCCTCTCTCCCACTGTCACTTTATTGCACCCCAGAGGAACGTGGGGGCTCTAGTCTCCTGCAGCAGTGCAGCTCCCAGACTAAATAAAGTGATGCCTCGTGACTGTGGTGTATGACTGCCCCCTTACAGCCCTGAGGTCTTGGGTTTGTTCCCACCAAGGCCCATCTGTGTGAAGCTTGTATGTTGAGGTATTTGCATGTGTTTCCTCTAGGTGCTCCGGTTTCCTCTCACACTCCAAAATACATACTAGTAGCTTAATTGGAGTCACATGGGTAAATTTACTAAGGTGGGAGTTCTATTTAAGATGGGATGTTGCCCATAGCAACCAATCAGTTTCCAGGTATTATCCTCTAGAAGGTGCTAGATAAATGAGAAGTAGAATCTGAATGGTTGCTATGGGCAACATCCCATCTTAAATAGAACTCCCATCTTAGTAAATTTATCCCCTAGTGTGTATGGGTGGTCTTCTGTATGCCGGCGGTCGGGCTCCCGGCGCTCAGTATACCGGCGCCGGGAGCCCGACAGCCGGCATACCGACACTTATTTTCCCTCGTGGGGGTCCACGACCCCCATAGAGGGAGAATAAAATAGTGTGGCGCGCGTAGCACGCCACCGTGCCCGTAGCGTGGCGAGCGCAGCGAGCCCGCAAGGGGCTCATTTGCGCTCGCCACGCTGTCGGTAAGCCGGCGGTCGGGCTCCCGGCGCCGGGATGCTGGTCGCCGGGAGCCCGACCACCGGCCAGCCGTAGTGAACCCGTGTGTATGTGTGTTCATGTGTTAGGGTATATAGCGGGTCATTCCGAGTTGTTCGCTCGCTAGCAGTTTTTAGCAGCCATGCAAACGCTATGCCTCCGCCCACTGGGAGTGTATTTTAGCTTAGCAGAAGTGGGAACGAAAGGATCGCAGAGCGGTGGCGGCAAACTTTTTTTGTGCAGTTTCAGAGTAGCTCAAAACCTACTCAGCACTTGTGATGACTTCAGACTGTTCAGTTCCTGTTTTGACGTCACAAACACGCCCTGCGTTCGCCCAGCCACGCCTGCGTTTTTCCTGCCACGCCTGCGTTTTTTCCAACACTCCCTGAAAACGGTCAGTTGCCACCCAGAAACGCCCACTTCATGTCAATCACTCTGCGGCCAGGAGTGCGACTGAAAAGCTTCGCTAGACCCTGTGTGAAACTACATCGTTCATTGTAATATTACTTTGTGCGTGCGCATTGCGCCGCATACGCATGCGCAGAGGTGCCATTTTTTTGCCTCATCACTGCACAGCGAACGAAAGCAGCTAGCGATCAACTCGGAATGACCCCCATAGATTGTAACCTCCACTGGTAGCAGGCACTGATGTGTGAGGCTAAACGTTCTTTGTACATTGCTGCAGAATATGTGTGCGCTATATAAAGAATTGGGAATAATAGTTATTTTGCTGTGAATTTTTCATGCTTTGTAAATTAATTTTTCCAAGGGAATTCAGCCCAGCGCGACTACACTTAAGGCCAGTACTCACCAGCCGATGTCAGAGAGATGTGTGCTGAGCGAACCGCTCAGCACACATCTCTCCCGGCGCTCAGCACAGCGCGATCTGTGCTGAGCGTGCGGGGGGAGACGGGGGGGCCGCTCACTTCACCCAGCGGGTGAAGTGAGCGACCCGCTAGATTGGCCTGCATGCAGGCCAATCTAGCAGCAGCGATAGCGATGCGCGGGGCTGCGCATCGCTATCGCTGAGGGGGCTACACACGGAGCAATCGTGCTTAAAATCTAAGCAATCTAGTCAGATTGCTTAGATTTTAAGCAACGATCGCTCCGTGAGTACCCCCCTTTACAGCAAATTAATAATATCTTTACTTTTTTTTAGCTTGGAATATTGATTACCTTTATTGCTAAAACATTGTAATGAGTATTTCAGTATAGTACAGACGTTTTGTCGTCTTTAATTAGTTTTAACTTTGTGTGTATATGTGATCAGATAATTGATTGTTTTAATAAATTGGTAGATTGTTAGATGATGTAATTAATCATGTTATACAAATGATATGCTTCACTGACACATTCATTAATAAACAATGTGGATACAGTAGGTTACTTTGAGGTATTGGATTTTAAAGAGTTTAGGGTGATTCAAAAGTCGCAGTACACCCTTTTATTTCAAAAACTGTGCAGAAAATGGGAAATATGACTTAGATTCAAGATGGCCGATTTCAAGATGGCGCCCATGTTCGGTACAAACCCTAAAAGATAGCCCACCTCACCCATACCTTACTGGGGTGTTCAGTTTTTCCATTTCCTGCACAGTTTTCAAAACAAAAGAGTGTACTGCGACTTCTGAATCACCCTGTATTGTGAGTGTAGTATTTATTTTTGGTTTGGTTTAACTCCTGATTATTGTACCTGGGCGAGCAAACATGAACCCGGGATCTTTGTCAGTGGAAAAGGGTCCACCCGGATCCAGTCACCTGGGAATCCATCCCAGGTACCGAGCAGAGTTTTACACGGGAAGGTCCCGGATGAGCTGCAGTCGAAACAGGTAATCAGGGTCGTCTGACCTGGGACCCACGCATGCCCATCCAGTCCCGGTCCTGGCCCCTTAGTTCTATGGAGTCGCAGGTCAGGCATACCCATAAAAGGAAACACCTCCATGGTTGCTATGTGCAATTAGTCATTAGCCTTCGCAACTGCTGCAGAGACCTCCACAACAAGGGGTACAGCTGCTATGGGCAACCGAAGATATGGAGGTCAAACAATGTTATCCATGATGCCAATCCACCATTCCTCAGGCCATCACTCTGCACCGATGGCCGAGAGAGAGAGAGAGAGAGAGAGAGAGAGAGAGAGAGAGGGGCCTGGTATTTTTGGACCACCCCCCAGTTTTCTTATGAGACCCAATGATGTTGTTCTGCACTTAGCTGCAGCGTCAGAGCCGGCCCTAACCAATATGATGCCCTAGGCAAGATTTTGGCTGGTGCCCCCTAGCACCACCGCTAGTTCCACCTCTGACTCTGCAGCCCTTTCCCAGCACCATCACCCCCCACCCATAGCAGTCCTTTTTTTTTCTCCCTACCTCCTGTAATTTAAATAAGAACAGTGTGCAGATTCGGCGCACAGCCCAAAAAGGTATTGTCACGATCCGGGTATCTGGACGCCACTTCTTACCCATCAGATGCCTCCTAAGGCTGGCTCAGCGCTCCAGGACCGGATCCCATCTGTTATCCTAATGTTCACATCCCTGCATCCTCTCCTGTCTCTCTGAGACGCTGTCACAGTAACGCCATAATACATCTGGCATGGCGTCTCCCGCGGCCTCCGCCGCCGTCCCTGAGCTTCTGCATGCAGAGTGTCAGAGTGGCGATTACGTCAGCCGCGGCCTCCGCTGTGTCCGCGTGGTTGGATGTGCACTTGTCAGCCTGGCGTCTCCTGTCTCCGGTGGCTGGCGCCGCCATTACTGTCTTCATTACCACATGGATTACAAACCAAACTTCCCTCCAAGTGTCTGCATGGGCGCAGCCATCTTGGATGTTGTCAGCTGATCATTTCCACCAATCCATTGTCTGTATTGTTAATCTGCATAATTGCCTAGCCAATCCCTTCCTTGCTGCAGGTATAAATACACTGTGCCTGAGCAAGGAAGGCGTCAGTGCTTTGGTTGTCAAACCTAGTTCCTGTTTGTCTCTCTCCTGTGATTGTCTTCCAGGTTCCAGCTCCTGTCTCAAGACTTCCACCATAGAGACCCGCACCAGCATTCCACCTGCGGTGTAGCCTGACTCTCCAATCCATTGTGGATTAATCTGTTTCCAGCTACAACATTACCTGCTTCCAGCTCAGCTTCCAGCAGAGTACAGCTTCCCTTAAAGGGCTGGTGTCCTTTCTACACTTTACCACTCTCCACCGGTATTATTATTTCTCCGCTCTCAAGTTCTACATTTCAGTTCATATTTCATCGCTCCCAAGTTCATTTATTATTTAACTGGTTCCAGCCAGTATCCACTCCGTGCTAACAACAGTCTGGTTCCAGCCAGTATCCACAGCAGCTGTTTTATCTTCAGCAACCCAGCTTTTCCTGGAACACCAGCTGGCACAATCCTGGGTTATCTCCATTGCTACAGTCGGGCCTGGTAAGGACTTTCCATCTAGAAGATTATAAGAACTATCTCACACTACCAGTGCCCTGTGGCTCCTGCCATCCTGTAGTACCCAGGAACTGTATTTATTCTTTGCTGACTTTTACGTTTTCTTTTACTGCTGCTGTGTTGCGGAGTTGTCATAATAAACATCATTGACTTTTATCCAAGTTGTCGTGGTCACGCCTTCGGGCAGTTATTATTCATGTTACTTACATGTCCAGGGGTCTGATACAACCTCCCAGGTTCCGGTACATCTCAGCCCCTACAACTGAGGCTGCCTCCCGTCAGCTCAGGCCCTCAGTTGTGACAGGTATGTGTTTTTGCTGGCAAGGGGCATGGCCACACAATAGTACCCCCAATTCAACTTATGCCTCACAGTAGTGCAACTTTATTCACAATTTATAATGCGATAGTGTCCCTTATTCACATGACATCACACAATAGTACCACTTTACCTTATATACGTTACTCCTCACAGTAGTGCCCCTCATTCACATAACATCATACTGAATTGCTCCTTATTCACATTACACCACACCATATTGCTCATTATTCTCATTACACTACACCATATTGCTCCTTATTCACATTACACCACACCATATTGCTCTTTATTCATATTACACCACACAGTAGAGCACCTTATACACATAATGCCACACATTGGTAATGCATTTATACACATATGGGGTCATTCCGAGTTGTTCGCTCGCAAGCTGCTTTTAGCAGCTTTGCACACGCTAAGCCGCCGCCTACTGGGAGTGAATCTTAGCTTATCAAAATTGCGAACGAAAGATTAGCAGAATTGCGAATAGACACTTCTTAGCAGTTTCTGAGTAGCTCCACACTTACTCGGCATCTGCGATCAGTTCAGTCAGTTTCGTTCCTGGTTTGACGTCACAAACACACCCAGCGTTCGCCCAGACACTCCTCCGTTTGTCCAGCCACTCCCGCGTTTTTCCCAGAAACGGTAGCGTTTTTTCACACACTCCCAGAAAACGTCCAGTTTCCGCCCAGAAACACCCACTTCCTGTCAATCACATTACGATCACCAGAACGAAGAAAAAACCTCGTAATGCCGTGAGTAAAATACCTAACTGCATAACAAATTTACTTGGCGCAGTCGCACTGCGGACATTGCGCATGCGCATTAGCAACTAATCGCTCCGTTGCGATAAAAAAATACAGAGCGAACAACCCCATAATACCACACAGTAATGCCCCTTACACATATGACACACATTATTAATGTCCTTAAAAACATTATGCGCTTACACATTATGTCGACCCTTATTAATGCCCTTTTACACATCATTTCCCTCACACATTTCCCACACACATTGTTAATGCCCTTATACACGTAATGACACACATAAAGTCCCTTACACATATGCCGCACATTATTAGTGCCCTTATACACATAATGACACACATAGGGCCCCTTACACATATGTTACACATTATTAATGCCCTTATACACATAATGACACATATAGTTCCTGGTGTGAGTCTGCTGGCAGCTCTGCTAACATCGAGTGTCTATTTTTTATGAAAATGCATCTTATTTGCATTGCTATGTGGCTAGGATGCACAAGCAGCTTCTGCTGATTAAAGTGATATGCAGCATGCCTATATACTGTGTGAGACTGTGGCTGTATCTGCGTACGAAATGCTACACACAGAATATAGGCATGCCACATATCATTTTAATCAGCAGAAGCTGCTTGTGCCCCTAGGCATACCAGATGCCCTAGGCAATTGCCTAGTTTGCCTATGCCTAGGGCTGGCTCTGTGCAGCGTGATACACTGGTTCTGTGAATGGTGGTGGCCTGGAAGAACTCAGAGGACTCCTCTATGGAGCACCGATGCTGGCATCTAATACAGCTACACGGAAGGGCGCAGTGCTCTCTTGGCTAATGTACATGGGAGCAGTGCCGGACTGAGGACCACATGGGCCTGGAGCTGAAGTTCATGAAGAACCTATTGTGACCAGTACCAGGAATTTGTGACTAGTGATGTGGAATTCATGACCAGTTATGGATGGGAGATTTGATGTCATTACTAAATCAGCCCCTATAAACAGGATGAGCATGCGTCACTATCGCTCCCCTTGTAACTGATCATTTCATAAACGCATCAGGCAGCGCACCGCACAGAGCGGCGTTTGTACCCCCTGGATCCGCCCAGCAGCAGATATGTAATAAGTAGAGCTTGCGTTTTTATTTTTCCAATCATGTAACGCCGCCCCATGCTCATTTTTTAGTTTTGGTCCGAATTCCTTAATTTCCGTCCACGTATCAGACCTCAGACAGGGAACAAATTGTGAAACCGTGAAAGGTGGAACCGTTATCTGTAATTATCAGTGCATTAGTGGATTCCCTGCCATCCAAGAGAGAACATTTTGTCTGCCAGATTCGTGTTCCAGGAAGCGTTAATGGTTCTCAGAGCGACGTTTTCCAGCCTGCTATAGACACAACAGTTGAAGTATTCTTAGTCAATCTTTCTCAGGATCAGTAAGACAAAGGAGTGACATCACGGATCCTGCCTACTCCCTTCGGCTCAGGAACCATAAAACTAACGCGTTAACAAACGTTAAGTTCCTTCAAGTTAATAAAACTTGGTATCTCCACCTGGACCATCTTCAGGTATACAACACGAAATCAGTAGCCACAGGGCAGCAACTAAAGTTCAGGTTGTAAGCACTGGACAGGGCTAGGAGTCAGATCCTCTAGGAGCCGATGAAAGTGTAGGAAGTAGAAGTCCTATGTAAACAAAGAAACAGGAAAATCTGAAGAGGAAATTCACTGCGTCACAGGACTGAGAGCCTCAGAGCCACTTGTAGCTCCCGTCTCGGCACCAGAGCACTGACCGGCCACCTCAAATGAAACTTCTCTATTTCATAGGTAAGAATCCCTGGGATCAGTATGCTTGGGAATTGTGTCACGAAAACTTTTTTTTGTTTGTATTTTTTGTTTTCCACAACAGAGAATCCAAATGTGATGGTTTTGTGTATGGGAGACTGGGGCAGATATACTAAGCCTTTGAGAGTGATAAAGAGGGACGGAGATAAAGTACCTACCAACCAACCTAACCGCCATGTTACAGGATGTACTAAGCTTTGGAGAGATAAACTGGAGAGTGATAAAGTACAAATCAATTAGCTCCTGTCGTGTTTCAAACACAGTCTGTAACATGGCAATTGGCTGGTACATTACATCTGTCCACTTTATCTCTTTCCAAGGATTAGTTTATAGACCCCAAATCCTGTAATATGGCAGTTAAGAGCTGATTGACTGGTACTTTGTCTTTCTCCACTTTATCTCTCTCCTCCCCCCCTACCCTGTCATTTACACTTTGTGCATTGCCATGCTGTTTCTGAGGTGGGAAGAAAACCAAAAAGAGTAAGTAACTTTGCACTTGGAACAGACCAAGTTGCAATACAAGGGGTGAAAATACATGTATTACGTTTGCATGCAGGGTAAATACCGGCTGCTTTGTATGTAACCTACAAATGCTGGACAGCTTTATATTTTCACCGTAATTCAGATCTACGTTTGGACATGTCCCTCCCAAACTTAAATATTTCTGCACATGTTACATCTGCCCCTCTGCGGGGCAGCATGGTGTTACCCAGACACAGTTACAGTACTTGGACGTTTTCTCCTAACCCAAATCACCCCCTATGTTTGCACGTACTTTAGAGTGAGTTGAACCCTTTAAATCTATTATTATTTTGTTATTGTTATGCTGTGTGCTATAGCTGATGTTAGAAGTGTGGTTATTATCTGGATAATATTAAATACAATAGATTTTGAGGTCATTTATTAGAATTTACAAACCAGATTGTCTGTACTATGCCTGTGCGCCTTGTATGAATTATGTCCCCAGGGGGGATGGGTATAATAAATATAATGGAAGGTACGGTAGTTACTGTAATTACCACCATTATGTCCTTAGTACAGTATATAGAGAGATGGACGCTGTATGTCAACATGTAGAAGTCAACTGAGAAATAATAACTAGTGCGGACTAGATGGCTATTTTGTGCTGTCATTAAACTAATAGGATAACTTTATGAACATACGGCTAAACAGCTGGAAATTCCCAGAATATTGCAATAGTATCTGTCACACATTTACAGTAGGTACTCCTATATACTGCGTACAACAGTATACTGTACCATACACAGTAAAAATAATATTGTGATCCCCCATCCTGCATTTTAATCATCTTCTCTTAGCCGGCCCTTTATATCTCACTATTATATGATGTTTTTGCAGTGTGTGCATTTATATTGCTGGACAAAGGTCAGCAATGTCCGTGGAAGTGTCATGAAAATGCTGAGTGTAAAGTGGAGAAAGAGCTACTAGGCTGCTACTGCGCCGGCGGATACACGGGAGACGGACTTAACTTCTGTGAAGGTACAAAAAAAACAAATCACATTACTAATAAGTGTTTCTACTATCAAAGTAATAGAAAGGAAATCAGTGGAAGCAGCGATGATGATTCTGTTACAGTATTTCTCTCTGTGCACTGCGGTCAGCTTATTGTGTAACACTGTGGGTGTGGGTCTGCTCAGTGGACAGCCCCATTGGTCTCAGTAACCACACATGGGCTAGTTAAAGCTTCTCCTTTCTACAGCTCGTCTGTTTATATGAAAGACCCTATGGAAGCTATAGTACTTATTTTGTGATATAGATGGTTATTAAAAGTAGATTGGGACAAATTAAAAAATGATTTCTGTTTTTGGATTTAAGGCTGTAGGCTATATCTTACCCGGAAAGTCCGATATCTACTTTAAGAGCACAGATTCCCTATTAGTTGTAAAAGCGTTTTGGATAAAGTCTAACGTTTTCGAAATTGGACTGAAATGGACTGAATAAGCCCCTTTACCCAGAATCCTGTTGTGTAGGAAGTACAAGGTAACCCGTTGTTTTCCCTAAACTGTTGTGTGGGTCTACGTTATAGTGTATGCATTGATTTAACTAAAATATTATTTATTATATTCTTATATTGCGCAGCAAATTCCATTGTGCCTTACAATTGGAAACAACAGTGATAGAACAAGACTGGGTAATAACAGACAGACATAGAGGTAGGAAGGCCCTGCTCGCAGCTTACACTCCATAGGGAAATAGGCATTGATACACAAGGATAGATACTATCTATTGCATAATGGTCCACCAGATTGCAGGGGCTCTTAGTAAGCTGTACGATACAGTCACCCAGCAATTCATATCTACCACGGAGGTGTGACTAGCAAGGGCGACACCAGAGGTGGGGCTGCAGCTCAGTTCAACATTCAAATAGGGGAGCCACACCCACTGCCGGTGAGTCAGTGTGAAGTGACAGTTGGTGATAGTTTGCGTGGCTCTTCTATTTGAAATTTGAACTGACCTGCAGCCCCTCCTCTGGAGTCGCCACTGGTGACTAGTCTTGTTGAAGCCATGACCGGTGGTGTGCGTAGGGTGCACATGGGTTGTGTCTAGTGATGAGCGGGTTCGGTTCCTCGGAAACCGAACCCCCCGAACTTCACCCATTTTACACGGGTCCGAGGCATACTCGGATTCTCCCGTATGGCTCGGTTAATCCAAGCACGCCCGAACGTCATCATCCCGTTGTCGGATTCTCGCGAGATTCGGATTCTATATAAGCAGCCGCGCGTCGCCACCATTTTCACTCGTGCATTGGAAATGTTAGGGAGAGGACGTGGCTGGCGTCCTCTCCGTTTATTAATAATATTTGTGCTGCTTATTGCTTAATTGTGGGGACTGGGGAGCAGCTGTATTATATAGGAGGAGTACAGTGCAGAGTTTTGCTGACCAGTGATCACCAGTATACATTGTCTGCCTGAAAAACACTCCATATCTGTGCTCAGTGTGCTGCATATATCTGTGCTCACACTGCTTAATTGTGGGGACTGGGGAGCAGCTGTATTATATATGAGGAGTACAGTGCAGAGTTTTGCTGACCAGTGACCACCAGTATACGTTGTCTGCCTGAAAAACACTCCATATCTGTGCTCAGTGTGCTGCATATATCTGTGCTCACACTGCTTTATTGTGGGGACTGGGGACCACCAGTATATATATAGGAGGAGTACAGTGCAGAGTTTTGCTGACCAGTGACCACCAGTATATGTTGTCTGCCTGAAAAACACTCCATATCTGTGCTCAGTGTGCTGCATATATCTGTGCTCACACTGCTTAATTGTGGGGACTGGGGAGCAGCTGTATTATATATGAGGAGTACAGTGCAGAGTTTTGCTGACCAGTGACCACCAGTATACGTTGTCTGCCTGAAAAACACTCCATATCTGTGCTCAGTGTGCTGCATATATCTGTGCTCACACTGCTTTATTGTGGGGACTGGGGACTACCAGTATATTATATAGGAGGAATACAGTGCAGAGTTTTGCTGACCAGTGACCACCAGTATATATAGCAGTACGGTACGGTAGGCCACTGCTCTACCTACCTCTGTGTCGTCAAGTATACTATCCATCTAGATTCTATACCTGTGGTGCATTTTAGTTTTGCAGTTTGCTGACAGTGACCACCAGTATATACAGCAGTACGGTACGGAAGGCCACTGCTCTACCTACCTCTGTGTCGTCAGGTATACTATCCTTCTAGATTATATACCTGTGGTGCATTTAATTTAGCAGTTTGCTGACAGTGACCACCAGTATATATAGCAGTACGGTACGGAAGGCCACTGCTCTACCTACCTCTGTGTCGTCAAGTATACTATCCATCCATACCTGTGGTGCATTTCAGTTGTGCGCAGTATATATAGTAGTAGGTCATTGCTATTGATACTGGCATATAATTCCACACATTAAAAAATGGAGAACAAAAATGTGGAGGGTAAAATAGGGAAAGATCAAGATCCACTTCCACCTCGTGCTGAAGTTGCTGCCACTAGTCATGGCCGAGACGATGAAATGCCATCAACGTCGTCTGCCAAGGCCGATGCCCAATGTCATAGTAGAGAGCATGTAAAATCTAAAAAACAAAAGTTCAGTAAAATGACCCAAAAATCAAAATTAAAAGCATCTGAGGAGAAGCGTAAACTTGCCAATATGCCATTTACGACACGGAGTGGCAAGGAACGGCTGAGGCCCTGGCCTATGTTCATGGCTAGTGGTTCAGCTTCACATGAGGATGGAAGCACTCATCCTCTCGCTAGAAAACTGCAGTGCCACTCCTACATGGGCCAGGTGTTTGTGTCGGCCAATGTGTCGCTTAGCTTAGTCACACAGCGACCTTTGTGCGCCTCTTTTTTTCTTTGCATCATGTGCTGTTTGGGGACTATTTTTTTGAAGTGCCATCCTGTCTGACACTGCAGTGCCACTCCTAGATGGGCCAGGTGTTTGTGTCAGCCACTTGTGTCGCTTAGCTTAGTCACACAGCGACCTTGGTGCGCCTCTTTTTTTCTTTGCATCATGTGCTGTTTGGGGACTATTTTTTGAAGTGCCATCCTGTCTGACACTGCAGTGCCACTCCTAGATGGGCCCGGTGTTTGTGTCGGCCACTAGGGTCGCTAATCTTACTCACACAGCTACCTCATTGCGCCTCTTTTTTTCTTTGCGTCATGTGCTGTTTGGGGAGGGTTTTTTGGAAGGGACATCCTGCGTGACACTGCAGTGCCACTCCTAGATGGGCCAGGTGTTTGTGTCGGCCACTTGGGTCGCTTAGCTTAGTCACACAGCGACCTTGGTGCGCCTCGTTTTTTCTTTGCATCATGTGTTGTTTTGTGGACTATTTTTTTGAAGTGCCATCCTGCCTGACACTGCAGTGCCACTCCTAGATGGGCCAGGTGCTTGTGTCGGCCACTTGGGTCGCTTAGCTTAGTCACACAGCTACCTCATTGCGCCTCTTTTTTTCTTTGCATCATGTGCTGTTTGGGGACTATTTTTTTGAAGTGCCATCCTGTCTGACACTGCAGTGCCACTCCTAGATGGGCCAGGTGTTTGTGTCGGCCACTTGGGTCTTTGTGTCGGCCACTTGGGTCGCTTAGCTTAGTCACACAGCTACCTCATTGCGCCTCTTTTTTTCTTTGCATCATGTGCTGTTTGGGGACTATTTTTTTGAAATGCCATCCTGTCTGACACTGCAGTGCCACTCCTAGATGGGCCAGGTGTTTGTGTCGGCCACTTGGGTCGCTTAGCTTAGTCATCCAGCGACCTCGGTGCAAATTTTAGGACTAAAAATAATATTGTGAGGTGTGAGGTGTTCAGAATAGACTGGAAATGAGTGGAAATTATGGTTATTGAGGTTAATAATACTATGGGATCAAAATGACCCCCAAATTATATGATTTAAGCTGTTTTTGAGGGTTTTTTGTAAAAAAAAAAAACGAATCCAAAACACACCCGAATCCGACAAAAAAATTTCAGGGAGGTTTTGCCAAAACGCGTCCGAATCCAAAACACGGCCGCGGAACCGAATCCAAAACCAAAACACAAAACCCGAAAAATTTCCGGTGCACATCACTAGTTGTGTCTAGCACCATGGGGGTCATTCCGAGTTGTTCGCTCGCAAGCTGATTTTAGCAGCTTTGCACACGCTAAGCCGCCGCCTACTGGGAGTGACTCTTAGCTTATCAAAATTGCGAACGAAAGATTAGCAGAATAGCGAATAGACACTTCTTAGCAGTTTCTGAGTAGCTCCAGACTTACTCGGCATCTGCGATCAGTTCAGTCAGTTTCGTTCCTGGTTTGACGTCACAAACACACCCAGCGTTCGCCCAGACACTCCTCCGTTTCTCCAGCCACTCCCGCGGCCTGTTTCCGCCCAGAAACACCCACTTCCTGTCAATCACATTACGATCACCAGAACGAAGAAAAAACCTCGTAATTCCGTGAGTAAAATACCTAACTGCATAGCAAATTTACTTGGCGCAGTCGCACTGCGGACATTGCGCATGCGCATTAGCGACTAATCGCTCCGTTGCGAGAAAAAAATAACGAGCGAACAACTCGGAGTGACCCCCCATGTTGGGCCTTTCTGTCAACAATGTCTCAAGCAGATCTTTGTAATGGTGGTCTATGTTCATGGTGTCCGCTTGTTGATCTCACCATTCCTAATCCAAACTAGAGATGAGCGCCTGAAATTTTTCGGGTTTTGTGTTTTGGTTTTGGGTTCGGTTCCGCGGCCGTGTTTTGGGTTCGAACGCGTTTTGGCAAAACCTCACCGAATTATTTTTGTCGGATTCGGGTGTGTTTTGGATTCGGGTGTTTTTTTCCAAAAACACTAAAAAACAGCTTAAATCATAGAATTTGGGGGTCATTTTGATCCCAAAGTATTATTAACCTCAAAAACCTTAATTTACACTCATTTTCAGTCTATTCTGAATACCTCACACCTCACAATATTATTTTTAGTCCTAAAATTTGCACCGAGGTCGCTGTGTGAGTAAGATAAGCGACCCTAGTGGCCGACACAAACACCGGGCCCATCTAGGAGTGGCACTGCAGTGTCACGCAGGATGTCCCTTCCAAAAAACCCTCCCCAAACAGCACATGACGCAAAGAAAAAAAGAGGCGCAATGAGGTAGCTGTGTGAGTAAGATTAGCGACCCTAGTGGCCGACACAAACACCGGGCCCATCTAGGAGTGGCACTGCAGTGTCACGCAGGATGGCCCTTCCAAAAAACCCTCCCCAAACAGCACATGACGCAAAGAAAAAAAGAGGCGCAATGAGGTAGCTGACTGTGTGAGTAAGATTAGCGACCCTAGTGGCCGACACAAACACCGGGCCCATCTAGGAGTGGCACTGCAGTGTCACGCAGGATGTCCCTTCCAAAAAACCCTCCCCAAACAGCACATGACGCAAAGAAAAAAAGAGGCGCAATGAGGTAGCTGACTGTGTGAGTAAGATTAGCGACCCTAGTGGCCGACACAAACACCGGGCCCATCTAGGAGTGGCACTGCAGTGTCACGCAGGATGTCCCTTCCAAAAAACCCTCCCCAATCAGCACATGATGCAAAGAAAAAGAAAAGAAAAAAGAGGTGCAAGATGGAATTATCCTTGGGCCCTCCCACCCACCCTTATGTTGTATAAACAAAACAGGACATGCACACTTTAACCAACCCATCATTTCAGTGACAGGGTCTGCCACACGACTGTGACTGATATGACGGGTTGGTTTGGACCCCCCCCAAAAAAGAAGCAATTAATCTCTCCTTGCACAAACTGGCTCTACAGAGGCAAGATGTCCACCTCATCTTCACCCTCCGATATATCACCGTGTACATCCCCCTCCTCACAGATTATCAATTCGTCCCCACTGGAATCCACCATCTCAGCTCCCTGTGTACTTTGTGGAGGCAATTGCTGCTGGTCAATGTCTCCGCGGAGGAATTGATTATAATTCATTTTAATGAACATCATCTTCTCCACATTTTCTGGATGTAACCTCGTACGCCGATTGCTGACAAGGTGAGCGGCGGCACTAAACACTCTTTCGGAGTACACACTTGTGGGAGGGCAACTTAGGTAGAATAAAGCCAGTTTGTGCAAGGGCCTCCAAATTGCCTCTTTTTCCTGCCAGTATAAGTACGGACTGTGTGACGTGCCTACTTGGATGCGGTCACTCATATAATCCTCCACCATTCTATCAATGTTGAGAGAATCATATGCAGTGACAGTAGACGACATGTCCGTAATCGTTGTCAGGTCCTTCAGTCCGGACCAGATGTCAGCATCAGCAGTCGCTCCAGACTGCCCTGCATCACCGCCAGCGGGTGGGCTCGGAATTCTGAGCCTTTTCCTCGCACCCCCAGTTGCGGGAGAATGTGAAGGAGGAGATGTTGACAGGTCGCGTTCCGCTTGACTTGACAATTTTGTCACCAGCAGGTCTTTCAACCCCAGCAGACCTGTGTCTGCCGGAAAGAGAGATCCAAGGTAGGCTTTAAATCTAGGATCGAGCACGGTGGCCAAAATGTAGTGCTCTGATTTCAACAGATTGACCACCCGTGAATCCTTGTTAAGCGAATTAAGGGCTGCATCCACAAGTCCCACATGCCTAGCGGAATCGCTCCGTGTTAGCTCCTTCTTCAATGCCTCCAGCTTCTTCTGCAAAAGCCTGATGAGGGGAATGACCTGACTCAGGCTGGCAGTGTCTGAACTGACTTCACGTGTGGCAAGTTCAAAGGGCATCAGAACCTTGCACAACGTTGAAATCATTCTCCACTGCACTTGAGACAGGTGCATTCCATCTCCTATATCGTGCTCAATTGTATAGGCTTGAATGGCCTTTTGCTGCTCCTCCAACCTCTGAAGCATACAGAGGGTTGAATTCCACCTCGTTACCACTTCTTGCTTCAGATGATGGCAGGGCAGGTTCAGTAGTTTTTGGTGGTGCTCCAGTCTTCTGTACGTGGTGCCTGTACGCCGAAAGTGTCCCGCAATTCTTCTGGCCACCGACAGCATCTCTTGCACACCCCTGTCGTTTTTTAAAAAATTCTGCACCACCAAATTCAAGGTATGTGCAAAACATGGGACGTGCTGGAATTTGCCCATATTTAATGCACACACAATATTGCTGGCGTTGTCCGATGCCACAAATCCACAGGAGAGTCCAATTGGGGTAAGCCATTCCGCGATGATCTTCCTCAGTTGCCGTAAGAGGTTTTCAGCTGTGTGCGTATTCTGGAAAGCGGTGATACAAAGCGTAGCCTGCCTAGGAAAGAGTTGGCGTTTGCGAGATGCTGCTACTGGTGCCGCCGCTGCTGTTCTTGCGGCGGGAGTCCATACATCTACCCAGTGGGCTGTCACAGTCATATAGTCCTGACCCTGCCCTGCTCCACTTGTCCACATGTCCGTGGTTAAGTGGACATTGGGTACAACTGCATTTTTTAGGACACTGGTGAGTCTTTTTCTGACGTCCGTGTACATTCTCGGTATCGCCTGCCTAGAGAAGTGGAACCTAGATGGTATTTGGTAACGGGGGCACACTGCCTCAATAAATTGTCTAGTTCCCTGTGAACTAACGGCGGATACCGGACGCACGTCTAACACCAACATAGTTGTCAAGGACTCAGTTATCCGCTTTGCAGTAGGATGACTGCTGTGATATTTCATCTTCCTTGCAAAGGACTGTTGAACAGTCAATTGCTTACTGGAAGTAGTACAAGTGGGCTTACGACTTCCCCTCTGGGATGACCATCGACTCCCAGCGGCAACAACAGCAGCGCCAGCAGCAGTAGGCGTTACACGCAAGGATGCATCGGAGGAATCCCAGGCAGGAGAGGACTCATCAGACTTGCCAGTGACATGGCCTGCAGGACTATTGGCATTCCTGGGGAAGGAGGAAATTGACACTGAGGGAGTTGGTGGGGTGGTTTGCGTGAGCTTGGTTACAAGAGGAAGGGATTTACTGGTCAGTGGACTGCTTCCGCTGTCACCCAAAGTTTTTGAACTTGTCACTGACTTATTATGAATGCGCTGCAGGTGACGTATAAGGGAGGATGTTCCGAGGTGGTTAACGTCCTTACCCCTACTTATTACAGCTTGACAAAGGGAACACACGGCTTGACACCTGTTGTCCGCATTTCTGGTGAAATACCTCCACACCGAAGAGCTGATTTTTTTGGTATTTTCACCTGGCATGTCAACGGCCATATTCCTCCCACGGACAACAGGTGTCTCCCCGGGTGCCTGACTTAAACAAACCACCTCACCATCAGAATCCTTCTGGTCAATTTCCTCCCCAGCGCCAGCAACACCCATATCCTCCTCATCCTGGTGTACTTCAACACTGACATCTTCAATCTGACTATCAGGAACTGGACTGCGGGTGCTCCTTC
The DNA here is from genome assembly GCF_028390025.1 of Pseudophryne corroboree. Taxonomy (NCBI): domain Eukaryota; kingdom Metazoa; phylum Chordata; class Amphibia; order Anura; family Myobatrachidae; genus Pseudophryne; species Pseudophryne corroboree. Next base: position 17,993,615 of record NC_086452.1, read on the forward strand.
CAGCACTTGCAGGGGGCATGCAAATAGTGGAAGGCGCATGCTCTTCACGTCCAGTGTTGGGAAGGTCAGGCATCGCAAACGACACAATTGGACTCTCCTTGTGGATTTGGGATTTCAAAGAACGCACAGTTCTTTGCGGTGCTTTTGCCAGCTTGAGTCTTTTCAGTTTTCTAGCGAGAGGCTGAGTGCTTCCATCCTCATGTGAAGCTGAACCACTAGCCATGAACATAGGCCAGGGCCTCAGCCGTTCCTTGCCACTCCGTGTGGTAAATGGCATATTGGCAAGTTTACGCTTCTCCTCCGACAATTTTATTTTAGGTTTTGGAGTCCTTTTTTTTCTGATATTTGGTGTTTTGGATTTGACATGCTCTGTACTATGACATTGGGCATCGGCCTTGGCAGACGACGTTGCTGGCATTTCATCGTCTCGGCCATGACTAGTGGCAGCAGCTTCAGCACGAGGTGGAAGTGGATCTTGATCTTTCCCTAATTTTGGAACCTCAACTTTTTTGTTCTCCATATTTTATAGGCAGAACTAAAAGGCACCTCAGGTAAACAATGGAGATGGATGGATTGGATACTAGTATACAATTATGGACGGACTGCCACGGTTAGGTGGTATAAAAAAACCACGGTTAGGTGGTATATATTGTAATACAATTATGGATGGACGGACTGCCTGCCGAGTGCCGACACAGAGGTAGCCACAGCCGTGAACTACCGCACTGTACACTGGTTGATAAAGAGATAGTAGTATACTCGTAACAACTAGTATGACTGACTATGACGGTATAAAGAATGAAAAAAAAACCACGGTTAGGTGGTATATATTGTAATACAATTATGGATGGACGGACTGCCTGCCGAGTTCCGACACAGAGGTAGCCACAGCCGTGAACTACCGCACTGTACACTGGTTGATAAAGAGATAGTAGTATACTCGTAACAACTAGTATGACTGACTATGACGGTATAAAGAATGAAAAAAAAACCACGGTTAGGTGGTATATATTATAATACAATTATGGATGGACGGACTGCCTGCCGACTGCCGACACAGAGGTAGCCACAGCCGTGAACTACCGCACTGTACACTGGTTGATAAAGAGATAGTAGTATACTCGTAACAACTAGTATGACACTATGACGGTATAAAGAATGGAAAAAAAACCACGGTTAGGTGGTATATATTATAATACAATTATGGATGGACGGACTGCCTGCCGACTGCCGACACAGAGGTAGCCACAGCCGTGAACTACCGCACTGTACACTGGTTGATAAAGAGATAGTAGTATACTCGTAACAACTAGTATGACACTATGACGGTATAAAGAATGAAAAAAAAACCACGGTTAGGTGGTATATATTATAATACAATTATGGATGGACGGACTGCCTGCCGAGTGCCGACACAGAGGTAGCCACAGCCGTGAACTACCGCACTGTACACTGGTTGATAAAGAGATAGTAGTATACTCGTAACAACTAGTATGACTGACTATGACGGTATAAAGAATGAAAAAAAAACCACGGTTAGGTGGTATATATTATAATACAATTATGGATGGACGGACTGCCTGCCGACTGCCGACACAGAGGTAGCCACAGCCGTGAACTACCGCACTGTACACTGGTTGATAAAGAGATAGTAGTATACTCGTAACAACTAGTATGACACTATGACGGTATAAAGAATGAAAAAAAAACCACGGTTAGGTGGTATATATTATAATACAATTATGGATGGACGGACTGCCTGCCGACTGCCGACACAGAGGTAGCCACAGCCGTGAACTACCGCACTGTACACTGGTTGATAAAGAGATAGTAGTATACTCGTAACAACTAGTATGACACTATGACGGTATAAAGAATGAAAAAAAAAACACGGTTAGGTGGTATATATTATAATAATACAATTATGGATGGACGGACTGCCTGCCGACTGCCGACACAGAGGTAGCCACAGCCGTGAACTACCGCACTGTACACTGGTTGATAAAGAGATAGTAGTATACTCGTAACAACTAGTATGACTATGACGACGGTATAAAGAAAGAAAAAAAAATACCACGGTTAGGTGGTATATAATTATACAATTATGGATGGACGGACTGCCTGCCGAGTGCCGACTGCCGACACAGAGGTAGCCACAGCCGTGAACTACCGCACTGTACTGTGTCTGCTGCTAATATAGACTGGTTGATAAAGAGATAGTATACAACAATATACTACTATACTGGTGGTCAGGCACTGGTCACCACTAGTCACACTGGCAGTGGCACTCCTGCAGCAAAAGTGTGCACTGTTTAATTTTAAATTAATATAATATTATGTACTCCTGGCTCCTGCTATAACAACCTGCAGTGCTCCCCAGTCTCCCCCACAATTATTATAAGCTTTTATACATTGATGTGCAGCACACTGGGCTGAGCTGAGTGCACACAGACTGAGTCACACTGTGTGACTGCTGTGTATCGTTTTTTTCAGGCAGAGAACGGATATAGCAGAGAACGGATATATTAAATAAAAGTTAACTTAACAACAACTGCACTGGTCACTGTGGTAAACTCTGTCTGCACAATCTCTCTCTCTCTCTCTCTCTTCTAATCTATTCTAATGGAGAGGACGCCAGCCACGTCCTCTCCCTATCAATCTCAATGCACGTGTGAAAATGGCGGCGACGCGCGGCTCCTTATATAGAATCCGAGTCTCGCGAGAATCCGACAGCGTCATGATGACGTTCGGGCGCGCTCGGGTTAACCGAGCAAGGCGGGAAGATCCGAGTCGCTCGGACCCGTGAAAAAAAAAGTGAAGTTCGTGCGGGTTCGGATTCAAAGAAACCGAACCCGCTCATCTCTAATCCAAACCTGGATAAATAGGCGCCAAGGGGTCTATTTACGAAGCAGTTAATAGAGCGGAGAAAAGGGTCAGTGGAGAAGTTACCTATGGCAACCAAACAGATTTGAAAGAAGCCTTTATCAAGTGCATTCTATAAAATATAAGCAAGATGCTAATTGGTTGCCATGGACTGTTTCTCCGCTCTTTTCACTGCTTCATGAACAGACCCCTAAGGGTTCTATTTACTAAGCCTTGGATGGAGATAAGGGGCCTAATTCAGACCTGATTGCTCGCTAGGTTTTTTTTCGCAGTACAGCGTTCTCATAGTCGCCGCCCACCGGGGAGTGTATTTTCGCTGTGTAAGTGTGCGATCGCATGTACAGCCGAGCGACACAAAAATAGTTTGTGCAGTCTCTGCGCAGCCCAGAACTTACTCAGCCGCTGCGATCACTTCAGCCTGTCCGGGCCCGGAATTGACATCAGACACCCGCCTTGCAAACGCCTGGACACGCCTGTGTTTTTCCAACCACTCCCAGAAGATGGTCAGTTGCCACCCACAAACGCCTTCTTCCTGTCAATCTCCTTGCAAACGGCCGTGCGAATGGATTCTTCGCACAAACCCATTGCTGAGCGGCGATCCGCTTTGTACCCGTGCGTCACGCCTGCGCATTGTGGTGCATACACATGCGCAGTTCTGACCTGATCGCATTGGTACAAAAAACGCTAGCAAGTGATCAGGTCTGAATTAAACCCAAAGTGTGTGGAGTCCCAGCCAACCAGCTCCTAACTGTCATTTTTCAAACACAGCCTGTAACATGACAGTTAGAAGCTGATTGGCTGGTACTTTATCTCCATCCAAGTGTGACATGAATTGTTATCATCCTCTGGATCAACTGAGAATCTTCTGGAGATATGGATATTCAAAAACGCCTCTGTACCAGAGCAGTAATTGTATTATTTGTTTATTTACAGTTTCTTGTATAGCGCAGCGTGTTTCGTTGCCCTTTACAATTGTAAACCACTTTGCAGTTTTGATTTATTGCCAGGAAATGGAGATTATTGAAACATTTGGATTTATCAGTAAATAATAGAGATGAGCGGGTTCGGTTTCTCTGAATCCGAACCCGCCAGAACTTCATGTTTTTTTTCACGGGTCCGAGCGACTCGGATCTTCCCGCCTTGCTCGGTTAACCCGAGCGCGCCCGAACGTCATCATGACGCTGTCGGATTCTCGCGAGGCTCGGATTATATCGCGAGACTCGGATTCTATATAAGGAGCCGCGCGTCGCCGCCATTTTCACACGTGCATTGAGATTGATAGGGAGAGGACGTGGCTGGCGTCCTCTCCATTTAGATTATAAGAGACTGAGAGAGATTTACTGGAGCTGACTAGGAGGAGTACTGTTACTGTAGAAGTGTAGAGACTGAGTGGAGAGAGTTTACTAGTGAGGACAGTGCAGTTTACTTTATAATCCGTTCTCTGCCTGAAAAAAGCGATACACAGCACACAGTGACTCAGTCACATACCATATCTGTGTGCACTGCTCAGGCTCAGGCCAGTGTGCTGCATCATCTATTATCTATAATATTATATATATCTGTCTGACTGCTCAGCTCACACAGCTTATAATTGTGGGGGAGACTGGGGAGCACTACTGCAGTGCCAGTTATAGGTTATAGCAGGAGCCAGGAGTACATAATATATTATATAGTGAGTGACCACCAGACACACAGTGCAGTTTATTTAATATATCCGTTCTCTGCCTGAAAAAAGCGATACACACAGTGACTCAGTCAGTCACATACCATATCTGTGTGCACTGCTCAGGCTCAGGCCAGTGTGCTGCATCATCTATTATCTATATATAATATTATATTATATATATCTGTCTGACTGCTCAGCTCACACAGCTTATAATTGTGGGGGAGACTGGGGAGCACTACTGCAGTGCCAGTTATAGGTTATAGCAGGAGCCAGGAGTACATAATATATTATATAGTGAGTGACCACCAGACACACAGTGCAGTTTATTTAATATATCCGTTCTCTGCCTGAAAAAAGCGATACACACAGTGACTCAGTCAGTCACATACCATATCTGTGTGCACTGCTCAGGCTCAGGCCAGTGTGCTGCATCATCTATATATATTATATATCTGTCTGACTGCTCAGCTCACACAGCTTATAATTGTGGGGGAGACTGGGGAGCACTACTGCAGTGCCAGTTATAGGTTATAGCAGGAGCCAGGAGTACATAATATTATATTAAAATTAAACAGTGCACACTTTTGCTGCAGGAGTGCCACTGCCAGTGTGACTAGTGACCAGTGACCTGACCACCAGTATATATAATATTAGTAGTATATTATCTCTTTATCAACCAGTCTATATTAGCAGCAGACACAGTACAGTGCGGTAGTTCACGGCTGTGGCTACCTCTGTGTCGGCACTCGGCAGCCCGTCCATAATTGTATATACCACCTAACCGTGGTTTTTTTTTCTTTCTTTATAGTCATACTAGTTACGAGTATACTATCTCTTTATCAACCAGTCTATATTAGCAGCAGACACAGTACAGTGCGGTAGTTCACGGCTGTGGCTACCTCTGTGTCGGCACTCGGCAGCCCGTCCATAATTGTATATACCACCTAACCGTGGTTTTTTTTTCTTTCTTTATACATACATACTAGTTACGAGTATACTATCTCTTTATCAACCAGTCTATATTAGCAGCAGACACAGTACAGTGCGGTAGTTCACGGCTGTGGCTACCTCTGTGTCGGCACTCGGCAGCCCGTCCATAATTGTATATACCACCTAACCGTGGTTTTTTTTTCTTTCTTTATACATACATACTAGTTACGAGTATACTATCTCTTTATCAACCAGTCTATATATTAGCAGCAGACACAGTACAGTGCGGTAGTTCACGGCTGTGGCTACCTCTGTGTCGGCACTCGGCAGCCCGTCCATAATTGTATATACCACCTAACCGTGGTTTTTTTTTTCTTTCTTTATACATACATACTAGTTACGAGTATACTATCTCTTTATCAACCAGTCTATATTAGCAGCAGACACAGTACAGTGCGGTAGTTCACGGCTGTGGCTACCTCTGTGTCGGCACTCGGCAGCCCGTCCATAATTGTATATACCACCTAACCGTGTTTTTTTTTTCTTTCTTTATACATACATACTAGTTACGAGTATACTATCTCTTTATCAACCAGTCTATATATTAGCAGCAGACACAGTACAGTGCGGTAGTTCACGGCTGTGGCTACCTCTGTGTCGGCACTCGGCAGCCCGTCCATAATTGTATATACCACCTAACCGTGGTTTTTTTTTCTTTCTTTATACATACATACTAGTTACGAGTATACTATCTCTTTATCAACCAGTCTATATATTAGCAGCAGACACAGTACAGTGCGGTAGTTCACGGCTGTGGCTACCTCTGTGTCGGCACTCGGCAGCCCGTCCATAATTGTATATACCACCTAACCGTGGTTTTTTTTTCTTTCTTTATACATACATACTAGTTACGAGTATACTATCTCTTTATCAACCAGTCTATATATTAGCAGCAGACACAGTACAGTGCGGTAGTTCACGGCTGTGGCTACCTCTGTGTCGGCACTCGGCAGCCCGTCCATAATTGTATATACCACCTAACCGTGGTTTTTTTTTCTTTCTTTATACATACATACTAATTACGAGTATACTATCTCTTTATCAACCAGTCTATATATTAGCAGCAGACACAGTACAGTGCGGTAGTTCACGGCTGTGGCTACCTCTGTGTCGGCACTCGGCAGCCCGTCCATAATTGTATATACCACCTAACCGTGGTTTTTTTTTCTTTCTTTATACATACATACTAGTTACGAGTATACTATCTCTTTATCAACCAGTCTATATATTAGCAGCAGACACAGTACAGTGCGGTAGTTCACGGCTGTGGCTACCTCTGTGTCGGCACTCGGCAGCCCGTCCATAATTGTATATACCACCTAACCGTGGTTTTTTTTTCTTTCTTTATACATACATACTAGTTACGAGTATACTATCTCTTTATCAACCAGTCTATATATTAGCAGCAGACACAGTACAGTGCGGTAGTTCACGGCTGTGGCTACCTCTGTGTCGGCACTCGGCAGCCCGTCCATAATTGTATATACCACCTAACCGTGGTTTTTTTTTCTTTCTTTATACATACATACTAGTTACGAGTATACTATCTCTTTATCAACCAGTCTATATATTAGCAGCAGACACAGTACAGTGCGGTAGTTCACGGCTGTGGCTACCTCTGTGTCGGCACTCGGCAGCCCGTCCATAATTGTATATACCACCTAACCGTGGTTTTTTTTTCTTTCTTTATACATACATACTAGTTACGAGTATACTATCTCTTTATCAACCAGTCTATATATTAGCAGCAGACACAGTACAGTGCGGTAGTTCACGGCTGTGGCTACCTCTGTGTCGGCACTCGGCAGCCCGTCCATAATTGTATATACCACCTAACCGTGGTTTTTTTTCTTTCTTTATACATACATACTAGTTACGAGTATACTATCTCTTTATCAACCAGTCTATATATTAGCAGCAGACACAGTACAGTGCGGTAGTTCACGGCTGTGGCTACCTCTGTGTCGGCACTCGGCAGCCCGTCCATAATTGTATATACCACCTAACCGTGGTTTTTTTTTCTTTCTTTATACATACATACTAGTTACGAGTATACTATCTCTTTATCAACCAGTCTATATATTAGCAGCAGACACAGTACAGTGCGGTAGTTCACGGCTGTGGCTACCTCTGTGTCGGCACTCGGCAGCCCGTCCATAATTGTATATACCACCTAACCGTGGTTTTTTTTTCTTTCTTTATACATACATACTAGTTACGAGTATACTATCTCTTTATCAACCAGTCTATATATTAGCAGCAGACACAGTACAGTGCGGTAGTTCACGGCTGTGGCTACCTCTGTGTCGGCACTCGGCAGCCCGTCCATAATTGTATATACCACCTAACCGTGGTTTTTTTTTCTTTCTTTATACATACATACTAGTTACGAGTATACTATCTCTTTATCAACCAGTCTATATATTAGCAGCAGACACAGTACAGTGCGGTAGTTCACGGCTGTGGCTACCTCTGTGTCGGCACTCGGCAGCCCGTCCATAATTGTATATACCACCTAACCGTGGTTTTTTTTTCTTTCTTTATACATACATACTAGTTACGAGTATACTATCTCTTTATCAACCAGTCTATATATTAGCAGCAGACACAGTACAGTGCGGTAGTTCACGGCTGTGGCTACCTCTGTGTCGGCACTCGGCAGCCCGTCCATAATTGTATACTAGTATCCAATCCATCCATCTCCATTGTTTACCTGAGGTGCCTTTTAGTTGTGCCTATTAAAATATGGAGAACAAAAATGTTGAGGTTCCAAAATTAGGGAAATATCAAGATCCACTTCCACCTCGTGCTGAAGCTGCTGCCACTAGTCATGGCCGAGACGATGAAATGCCAGCAACGTCGTCTGCCAAGGCCGATGCCCAATGTCATAGTACAGAGCATGTCAAATCCAAAACACCAAATATCAGTAAAAAAAGGACTCCAAAACCTAAAATAAAATTGTCGGAGGAGAAGCGTAAACTTGCCAATATGCCATTTACCACACGGAGTGGCAAGGAACGGCTGAGGCCCTGGCCTATGTTCATGGCTAGTGGTTCAGCTTCACATGAGGATGGAAGCACTCAGCCTCTCGCTAGAAAAATGAAAAGACTCAAGCTGGCAAAAGCAGCACAGCAAAGAACTGTGCATTCTTCGAAATCCCAAATCCACAAGGAGAGTCCAATTGTGTCGGTTGCGATGCCTGACCTTCCCAACACTGGACGTGAAGAGCATGCGCCTTCCACCATTTGCACGCCCCCTGCAAGTGCTGGAAGGAGCACCCGCAGTCCAGTTCCTGATAGTCAGATTGAAGATGTCAGTGTTGAAGTACACCAGGATGAGGAGGATATGGGTGTTGCTGGCGCTGGGGAGGAAATTGACCAGGAGGATTCTGATGGTGAGGTGGTTTGTTTAAGTCAGGCACCCGGGGAGACACCTGTTGTCCGTGGGAGGAATATGGCCGTTGACATGCCAGGTGAAAATACCAAAAAAATCAGCTCTTCGGTGTGGAGGTATTTCACCAGAAATGCGGACAACATTTGTCAAGCCGTGTGTTCCCTTTGTCAAGCTGTAATAAGTAGGGGTAAGGACGTTAACCACCTCGGAACATCCTCCCTTATACGTCACCTGCAGCGCATTCATCAAAAGTCAGTGACAAGTTCAAAAACTTTGGGTGACAGCGGAAGCAGTCCACTGACCAGTAAATCCCTTCCTCTTGTAACCAAGCTCACGCAAACCACCCCACCAACTCCCTCAGTGTCAATTTCCTCCTTCCCCAGGAATGCCAATAGTCCTGCAGGCCATGTCACTGGCAATTCTGACGAGTCCTCTCCTGCCTGGGATTCCTCCGATGCATCCTTGCGTGTAACGCCTACTGCTGCTGGCGCTGCTGTTGTTGCCGCTGGGAGTCGATGGTCATCCCAGAGGGGAAGTCGTAAGCCCACTTGTACTACTTCCAGTAAGCAATTGACTGTTCAACAGTCCTTTGCGAGGAAGATGAAATATCACAGCAGTCATCCTACTGCAAAGCGGATAACTGAGGCCTTGACAACTATGTTGGTGTTAGACGTGCGTCCGGTATCCGCCGTTAGTTCACAGGGAACTAGACAATTTATTGAGGCAGTGTGCCCCCGTCACCAAATACCATCTAGGTTCCACTTCTCTAGGCAGGCGATACCGAGAATGTACACGGACGTCAGAAAAAGACTCACCAGTGTCCTAAAAAATGCAGTTGTACCCAATGTCCACTTAACCACGGACATGTGGACAAGTGGAGCAGGGCAGGGTCAGGACTATATGACTGTGACAGCCCACTGGGTAGATGTATGGACTCCCGCCGCAAGAACAGCAGCGGCGGCACCAGTAGCAGCATCTCGCAAACGCCAACTCTTTCCTAGGCAGGCTACGCTTTGTATCACCGCTTTCCAGAATACGCACACAGCTGAAAACCTCTTACGGCAACTGAGGAAGATCATCGCGGAATGGCTTACCCCAATTGGACTCTCCTGTGGATTTGTGGCATCGGACAACGCCAGCAATATTGTGTGTGCATTAAATATGGGCAAATTCCAGCACGTCCCATGTTTTGCACATACCTTGAATTTGGTGGTGCAGAATTTTTTAAAAAACGACAGGGGCGTGCAAGAGATGCTGTCGGTGGCCAGAAAAATTGCGGGACACTTTCGGCGTACAGGCACCACGTACAGAAGACTGGAGCACCACCAAAAACTACTGAACCTGCCCTGCCATCATCTGAAGCAAGAAGTGGTAACGAGGTGGAATTCAACCCTCTATATGCTTCAGAGGTTGGAGGAGCAGCAAAAGGCCATTCAAGCCTATACAATTGAGCACGATATAGGAGGTGGAATGCACCTGTCTCAAGTGCAGTGGAGAATGATTTCAACGTTGTGCAAGGTTCTGATGCCCTTTGAACTTGCCACACGTGAAGTCAGTTCAGACACTGCCAGCCTGAGTCAGGTCATTCCCCTCATCAGGCTTTTGCAGAAGAAGCTGGAGGCATTGAAGAAGGAGCTAAAAGGGAGCGATTCCGCTAGGCATGTGGGACTTGTGGATGCAGCCCTTAATTCGCTTAACAAGGATTCACGGGTGGTCAATCTGTTGAAATCAGAGCACTACATTTTGGCCACCGTGCTCGATCCTAGATTTAAAGCCTACCTTGGATCTCTCTTTCCGGCAGACACAAGTCTGCTGGGGTTGAAAGACCTGCTGGTGACAAAATTGTCAAGTCAAGCGGAACGCGACCTGTCAACATCTCCTCCTTCACATTCTCCCGCAACTGGGGGTGCGAGGAAAAGGCTCAGAATTCCGAGCCCACCCGCTGGCGGTGATGCAGGGCAGTCTGGAGCGACTGCTGATGCTGACATCTGGTCCGGACTGAAGGACCTGACAACGATTACGGACATGTCGTCTACTGTCACTGCATATGATTCTCTCAACATTGATAGAATGGTGGAGGATTATATGAGTGACCGCATCCAAGTAGGCACGTCACACAGTCCGTACTTATACTGGCAGGAAAAAGAGGCAATTTGGAGGCCCTTGCACAAACTGGCTTTATTCTACCTAAGTTGCCCTCCCACAAGTGTGTACTCCGAAAGAGTGTTTAGTGCCGCCGCTCACCTTGTCAGCAATCGGCGTACGAGGTTACATCCAGAAAATGTGGAGAAGATGATGTTCATTAAAATGAATTATAATCAATTCCTCCGCGGAGACATTGACCAGCAGCAATTGCCTCCACAAAGTACACAGGGAGCTGAGATGGTGGATTCCAGTGGGGACGAATTGATAATCTGTGAGGAGGGGGATGTACACGGTGATATATCGGAGGGTGAAGATGAGGTGGACATCTTGCCTCTGTAGAGCCAGTTTGTGCAAGGAGAGATTAATTGCTTCTTTTTTGGGGGGGGTCCAAACCAACCCGTCATATCAGTCACAGTCGTGTGGCAGACCCTGTCACTGAAATGATGGGTTGGTTAAAGTGTGCATGTCCTGTTTTGTTTATACAACATAAGGGTGGGTGGGAGGGCCCAAGGACAATTCCATCTTGCACCTCTTTTTTCTTTTCTTTTTCTTTGCATCATGTGCTGATTGGGGAGGGTTTTTTGGAAGGGACATCCTGCGTGACACTGCAGTGCCACTCCTAGATGGGCCCGGTGTTTGTGTCGGCCACTAGGGTCGCTAATCTTACTCACACACTCAGCTACCTCATTGCGCCTCTTTTTTTCTTTGCGTCATGTGCTGTTTGGGGAGGGTTTTTTGGAAGGGACATCCTGCGTGACACTGCAGTGCCACTCCTAGATGGGCCCGGTGTTTGTGTCGGCCACTAGGGTCGCTAATCTTACTCACACAGCTACCTCATTGCGCCTCTTTTTTTCTTTGCGTCATGTGCTGATTGGGGAGGGTTTTTTGGAAGGGACATCCTGCGTGACACTGCAGTGCCACTCCTAGATGGGCCCGGTGTTTGTGTCGGCCACTAGGGTCGCTAATCTTACTCACACAGCTACCTCATTGCGCCTCTTTTTTTCTTTGCGTCATGTGCTGTTTGGGGAGGGTTTTTTGGAAGGGCCATCCTGCGTGACACTGCAGTGCCACTCCTAGATGGGCCCGGTGTTTGTGTCGGCCACTAGGGTCGCTAATCTTACTCACACAGCTACCTCATTGCGCCTCTTTTTTTCTTTGCGTCATGTGCTGTTTGGGGAGGGTTTTTTGGAAGGGACATCCTGCGTGACACTGCAGTGCCACTCCTAGATGGGCCCGGTGTTTGTGTCGGCCACTAGGGTCGCTTATCTTACTCACACAGCGACCTCGGTGCAAATTTTAGGACTAAAAATAATATTGTGAGGTGTGAGGTATTCAGAATAGACTGAAAATGAGTGTAAATTATGGTTTTTGAGGTTAATAATACTTTGGGATCAAAATGACCCCCAAATTCTATGATTTAAGCTGTTTTTTAGTGTTTTCTGAAAAAAACACCCGAATCCAAAACACACCCGAATCCGACAAAAAAAATTCGGTGAGGTTTTGCCAAAACGCGTTCGAACCCAAAACACGGCCGCGGAACCGAACCCAAAACCAAAACACAAAACCCGAAAAATTTCAGGCGCTCATCTCTATAAGACGATGCATTTTTAAAAGATTATTTTTCATTATTTTCTGTCTCTTGCGGCGTCTTACCCACTGACAAGCCCGGTAGTAGAATTCCTGTCTGAAACAGATATTCAGATATCTATTAGAGATGAGCGCCTGAAATTTTTCGGGTTTTGTGTTTTGGTTTTGGGTTCGGTTCCGCGGCCGTGTTTTGGGTTCGAACGCGTTTTGGCAAAACCTCACCGAATTATTTTTGTCGGATTCGGGTGTGTTTTGGATTCGGGTGTTTTTTTCCAAAAACACTAAAAAACAGCTTAAATCATAGAATTTGGGGGTCATTTTGATCCCAAAGTATTATTAACCTCAAAAACCATAATTTACACTCATTTTCAGTCTATTCTGAATACCTCACACCTCACAATATTATTTTTAGTCCTAAAATTTGCACCGAGGTCGCTGTGTGAGTAAGATAAGCGACCCTAGTGGCCGACACAAACACCGGGCCCATCTAGGAGTGGCACTGCAGTGTCACGCAGGATGTCCCTTCCAAAAAACCCTCCCCAAACAGCACATGACGCAAAGAAAAAAAGAGGCGCAATGAGGTAGCTGTGTGAGTAAGATTAGCGACCCTAGTGGCCGACACAAACACCGGGCCCATCTAGGAGTGGCACTGCAGTGTCACGCAGGATGGCCCTTCCAAAAAACCCTCCCCAAACAGCACATGACGCAAAGAAAAAAAGAGGCGCAATGAGGTAGCTGACTGTGTGAGTAAGATTAGCGACCCTAGTGGCCGACACAAACACCGGGCACATCTAGGAGTGGCACTGCAGTGTCACGCAGGATGTCCCTTCCAAAAAACCCTCCCCAAACAGCACATGACGCAAAGAAAAAAAGAGGCGCAATGAGGTAGCTGTGTGAGTAAGATTAGCGACCCTAGTGGCCGACACAAACACCGGGCACATCTAGGAGTGGCACTGCAGTGTCACGCAGGATGTCCCTTCCAAAAAACCCTCCCCAAACAGCACATGACGCAAAGAAAAAAAGAGGCGCAATGAGGTAGCTGTGTGAGTAAGATTAGCGACCCTAGTGGCCGACACAAACACCGGGCACATCTAGGAGTGGCACTGCAGTGTCACGCAGGATGTCCCTTCCAAAAAACCCTCCCCAATCAGCACATGGACGGACTGCCACGGTTAGGTGGTATAAAAAAACCACGGTTAGGTGGTATATAATACAATTATGGATGGACGGACTGCCTGCCGAGTGCCGACACAGAGGTAGCCACAGCCGTGAACTACCGCACTGTACACTGGTTGATAAAGAGATAGTAGTATACTCGTAACAACTAGTATGACGACGGTATAAAGAATGAAAAAAAAACCACGGTTAGGTGGTATATAATACAATTATGGTTGGACGGACTGCCTGCCGAGTGCCGACACAGAGGTAGCCACAGCCGTGAACTACCGCACTGTACACTGGTTGATAAAGAGATAGTAGTATACTCGTAACAACTAGTATGACGACGGTATAAAGAATGAAAAAAAAACCACGGTTAGGTGGTATATATTATAATACAATTATGGTTGGACGGACTGCCTGCCGAGTGCCGACACAGAGGTAGCCACAGCCGTGAACTACCGCACTGTACACTGGTTGATAAAGAGATAGTAGTATACTCGTAACAACTAGTATGACGACGGTATAAAGAATGAAAAAAAAACCACGGTTAGGTGGTATATATTATAATACAATTATGGATGGACGGACTGCCTGCCGAGTGCCGACACAGAGGTAGCCACAGCCGTGAACTACCGCACTGTACACTGGTTGATAAAGAGATAGTAGTATACTCGTAACAACTAGTATGACGACGGTATAAAGAATGAAAAAAAAACCACGGTTAGGTGGTATATATTATAATACAATTATGGTTGGACGGACTGCCTGCCGAGTGCCGACACAGAGGTAGCCACAGCCGTGAACTACCGCACTGTACACTGGTTGATAAAGAGATAGTAGTATACTCGTAACAACTAGTATGACGACGGTATAAAGAATGAAAAAAAAACCACGGTTAGGTGGTATATATTATAATACAATTATGGATGGACGGACTGCCTGCCGAGTGCCGACACAGAGGTAGCCACAGCCGTGAACTACCGCACTGTACACTGGTTGATAAAGAGATAGTAGTATACTCGTAACAACTAGTATGACGACGGTATAAAGAATGAAAAAAAAACCACGGTTAGGTGGTATATAATACAATTATGGTTGGACGGACTGCCTGCCGAGTGCCGACACAGAGGTAGCCACAGCCGTGAACTACCGCACTGTACACTGGTTGATAAAGAGATAGTAGTATACTCGTAACAACTAGTATGACGACGGTATAAAGAATGAAAAAAAAACCACGGTTAGGTGGTATATATTATAATACAATTATGGATGGACGGACTGCCTGCCGAATGCCGACACAGAGGTAGCCACAGCCGTGAACTACCGCACTGTACTGTGTCTGCTGCTAATATAGACTGGTTGATAAAGAGATAGTATACAATACTACTAATATACTGGTGGTCAGGCACTGGTCACCACTAGTCACACTGGCAGTGGCACTCCTGCAGCAAAAGTGTGCACTGTTTAATTTTAATATAATATTATTTATCATGTACTCCTGGCTCCTGCTATAACAACCTGCAGTGCTCCCCAGTCTCCCCCACAATTATAAGCTTTATATACAATACATTGATGTGCAGCACACTGGGCTGAGCAGTGCACACAGACTGAGTCACTGTGTGACTGTGTATCGTTTTTTTCAGGCAGAGAACGGATATATTAAATAAAACAAACAACTGCACTGTCTCTGGTGGTCACTGGTCACTGTGGTCGTCAGTCACTAAACTCTGTCTGCACTCTCTTCTAATCTACAGTATCACAGCAATCTCTCTCTCTCTCTCTCTTCTAAATCTAATCTAAATGGAGAGGACGCCAGCCACGTCCTCTCCCTATCAATCTCAATGCACGTGTGAAAATGGCGGCGACGCGCGGCTCCTTATATAGAATCCGAGTCTCGCGAGAATCCGACAGCGTCATGATGACGTTCGGGCGCGCTCGGGTTAACCGAGCAAGGCGGGAAGATCCGAGTCGCTCGGACCCGTGAAAAAAAAAGTGAAGTTCGTGCGGGTTCGGATTCAAAGAAACCGAACCCGCTCATCTCTAATATCTATAGCCACAAAAAAACTCCATAAGAACCGACAGTAAGTCGGCTTCATGGGGAATGTAAAGGAGACAGCAATACCCACTGACACGAGCCGGAGCAGGCATGTCAGGGCACCCTGGAGGCCGACAGTGCTGACAAAATCAGTGGCGATACATGCAATGATCAAAACAAAAAAGACCATTACACAATAGAATCACCCAGACCTAAAGGTACGAGAGAAGAGGAATCAAGAGGCAAACAAATCATTTTACTTTCCAAGGGAAAGAGAGAGAGAGAGGTCAGCCTGTGCCTGTACGCTGCTATAAGGTGTCTGGTGTTACACTGGGATAATGTACTGGAAAGAGCAGATGGCGTCTCAGCCAAGGTAGCACCTGCTTATCTCTCCGTACCGGTAACATTCGTTAATAGTGACACTATATAGGGATGGATTGTAACTGGCTGACGGCTTCGCTGGAGTGATTTGTCATGAATGATTAGCCGCGGCTTCTACCGCCCCAGAGGGTGACTAAAACAGGTACAACACCTACATGGAGGCTCTAACGGCCGTCAGCACTTGTAACACAACAGCAATTCCAGGAGCAGGAGGTCAGGAATGAAGTTCAGTGTTTCAACTTTCTTCATTTAGAGGTACATATGACAGCCCAATCCTCCTGCACCGGTGTGAGACCCCTCACATCACTATACTGCTGTCCTTACTCATTATAACGCTCGCTCTGCGGCCTCTGACTTGTCTATCTCTGACTCCATTCCTTTTACATGCTGGGGACCCTGATCCCATACCTCCCAACTGTCCCGATTGTCGCGGGACATTGCTGTCCCACCCGCGGGCAGCAGTGTCCCGTGGGAAGGGGGGGGGGCAGTTGGGAGGCTCTTGCATTTGCTGCACTGCTTAGCATGCGTGCAGCATCTACTCACATGTCTGTGGCTTCCTGCTTCCTCCATTACCCTCCTCACATCATGTCACTGCCCCTGTCACATGCAGCCCTGTCCTCACTGACACATCACTCATCTCCTGATATACTCTGTGCTGCTGGGGACCCTGCTCCTCCCACTATATAACTCTCAGTCTGTGGCTTCCTGCTGTCTTCAGTCCCCTCCTCACATCATGTCACTGCCCCTGTCACATGCAGCCCTGTCCTCACTGACCCATCACTCATCTCCTGATATACTCTGTGCTGCTGGGGGTCCTGCTCCTCCCACTATATAACTCTCAGTCTGTGGCTTCCTGCTGCCTCCATTCCCCTACTCACATCATGTCACTGCCCCTGTCACATGCAGACCTGTCCTCACTGACGCATCACTCATCTCCTGATATACTCTGTGCTGCTGGGGACTCTGCTCCTTCCACTATATAACTCTCAGTCTGTGGCTTCCTGCTGTCTCCATTCCCCTCCTCACATCATGTCACTGCCCCTGTCACATGCAGCCCTGTCCTCACTGACACATCACTCATCTCCTGATATACTCTGTGCTGCTGGGGATCCTGCTCCTCCCACTATATCACTCTTAGTCTGTGGCTTCCTGCTGCCTCCAATCACCTCCTCACATCATGTCACTGCCCCTGTCACATGCAGCCCTGTCCTCACTGACACATCACTCATCTCCTGATATACTCTGTGCTGCTGGGGACCCTGCTCCTTCCACTATATAACTCTCAGTCTGTGGCTTCCTGCTGCCTCCATTCCCCTCCTCACATCATGTCACTGCCCCTGTCACATGCAGCCCTGTCCTCACTGACACATCACTCATCTCCTGATATACTCTGTGCTGCTGGGGACCCTGCTCCTTCCACTATATAACTCTCAGTCTGTGGCTTCCTGCTGCCTCCATTCCCCTCCTCACATCATGTCACTGCCCCTGTCACATGCAGCCCTGTCCTCACTGACACATCACTTCTCTCCTGATATACTATGTGCTGCTGGGGACCCTGCTCCTCCCACTATATAAGTCTCAGTCTGTGGCTTCCTGCTGCCTCCATTCCCCTCCTCACATCATGTCACTGCCCCTGTCACATGCAGCCCTGTCCTCACTGTCATATTACTCATCTCCAGATATACTCTGTGCTGCTGGGGACCCTGCTCCTCCCACTATATAACTCTTAGTCTGTGGCTTCCTGCTGCCTCCATTCCCCTCCTCACATCATGTCACTGCCCTGTCACATGCAGCCCTGTCCTCACTGACACATAACCCATCTCCTGATATACTATGTGCTGCTGGGGACCCTGCTCCTCCCACTATATAACTCTCAGTCTATAGCTTCCTGCTGCCTCCATTCCCCTCCTCACATCATGTCACTGCTCCTGTCACATACAGCCCTGTCCTCACTGACACAACACTCATCTCCTGATATACTCTGTGCTGCTGGGGATCCTGCTCCTCCCACTATATAACTCTCAGTCTGTGGCTTCCTGCTGCCTCCATTCCACTCCTCACATCATGTCACTGCCACTGTCACATGCAGCCCTGTCCTCACTGCCACATCACTCATCTCCTGATATACTCTGTGCTGCTGGGGACCCTGCTCCTCCCACTATATAACTCTCAGTCTGTGGCTTCCTGCTGCCTCCATTCCCCTCCTCACATCATGTCACTGCTCCTGTCACATGCAGCCCTGTCCTCACTGACACATAACCCATCTCCTGATATACTATGTGCTGCTGGGGACCCTGCTCCTCCCACTATATAACTCTCAGTCTATAGCTTCCTGCTGCCTCCATTCCCCTCCTCACATCATGTCACTGCTCCTGTCACATACAGCCCTGTCCTCACTGACACAACACTCATCTCCTGATATACTCTGTGCTGCTGGGGATCCTGCTCCTCCCACTATATAACTCTCAGTCTGTGGCTTCCTGCTGCCTCCATTCCACTCCTCACATCATGTCACTGCCCCTGTCACATGCAGCCCTGTCCTCACTGCCACATCACTCATCTCCTGATATACTCTGTGCTGCTGGGGACCCTGCTCCTCCCACTATATAACTCTCAGTCTGTGGCTTCCTGCAGCCTCCATTCCCCTCCTCACATCATGTCACTGCCCCTGTCACATGCAGCCCTGTCCTCACTGACACATCACTCATCTCCTGATAAACTCTGTGCTGCCGGGGATCCTGCTTCTCCCACTATATAACTCTCAGTCTGTGGTTTCCTGCTGCCTCCATTCCCCTCCTCACATCATGTCACTGCTCCTGTCACATGCAGCCCTGTCCTCACTGACACATCACTCATCTCCTGATATACTCTGTGCTGCTGGGGACCCTGCTCCTCCCACTATATAACTCTCACTCTTTAGCTTCCTGCTGCCTCCATTCCCCTCCTCACATCATGTCACTGCTCCTGTCACATGCAGCCCTGTCCTCACTGACACATCACCCATCTCCTGATATACTATGTGCTGCTGGGGACCTTGCTCCTCCCACTATATAACTCTCAGTCTGTAGCTTCCTGCTGCCTCCATTCCCCTCCTCACTTCATGTCACTGCCCCTGTCACATGCAATCCCTGTCCTCACTGACACATAACCCATCTCCTGATATACTATGTGCTGCTGGGGACCTTGCTCCTCCCACTATATAACTCTCAGTCTGTAGCTTCCTGCTGCCTCCATTCCCCTCCTCACATCATGTCACTGCCCCTGTCACATGCAGCCCTGTCCTCACTGACACATCACTCATCTCCTGATATACTCTGTGCTGCTGGGGATCCTGCTCCTCCCACTATATAACTCTCAGTCTGTGGCTTCCTGCTGCCTCCATTCCCCTCCTCGCATCATGTCACTGCCCCTGTCACATGCAGCCCTGTCCTCACTGACACATTACTCATCTCCTGATATACTCTGTGCTGCTGGGGATCCTGCTCCTCCCACTATATAACTCTCAGACTGTGGCTTCCTGCTGCCTCCATTCCCCTCCTCACATCATGTCACTGCCCCTGTCACATGCAGCCCTGTCCTTTAGACACATCACTCATCTCCTGATATACTCTGTGCTGCTGGGGACCCTGCTCCTCCCACTATATAACTCTCAGTCTGTGGCTTCCTACTGCCTCCATTTCCCTCCTCACATCATGTCACTGCACCTGTCACATGCAGCCCTGTCCTCACTGACACATCACTCATCTCCTGATATACTCTGTGCTGCAGGAGACCCTGCTCCTCCCACTATATAATTCTCAGTCTGTAGCTTCCTGCTGCCTCCATTCCCCTCCTCACATCATGTCACTGCCCCTGTCACATGCAGCCCTGTCCTCACTGACACATCACTCATCTCCTGATATACTCTGTGCTGCTGGGGACCCTGCTCCTCCCACTATATAACTCTCAGTCTATAGCTTCCTGCTGCCTCCATTCCCCTCCTCACATCATGTCACTGCTCCTGTCACATACAGCCCTGTCCTCACTGACACATCACTCATCTCCTGATATACTCTGTGCTGCTGGGGATCCTGCTCCTCCCACTATATAACTCTCAGTCTGTGGCTTCCTGCTGCCTCCATTCCCCTCCTCACATCATGTCACTGCCCCTGTCACATACAGCCCTGTCCTCACTGACACATCACTCATCTCCTGATATACTCTGTGCTGCTGGGGACCCTGCTCCTCCCACTATATAACTCTCAGTCTATAGCTTCCTGCTGCCTCCATTCCCCTCCCCACATCATGTCACTGCTCCTGTCACATACAGCCCTGTCCTCACTGACACATCACTCGTCTCCTGATATACTCTGTGCTGCTGGGGATCCTGCTCCTCCCACTATATAACTCTCAGTCTGTGGCTTCCTGCTGCCTCCATTCCCCTCCTCGCATCATGTCACTGCCCCTGTCACATGCAGCCCTGTCCTCACTGACACATTACTCATCTCCTGATATACTCTGTGCTGCTGGGGATCCTGCTCCTCCCACTATGTAACTCTCAGACTGTGGCTTCCTGCTGCCTCCATTCCCCTCCTCACATCATGTCACTGCCCCTGTCACATGCAGCCCTGTCCTCAGACACATCACTCATCTCCTGATATACTCTGTGCTGCTGGGGACCCTGCTCCTCCCACTATATAACTCTCAGTCTGTGGCTTCCTACTGCCTCCATTTCCCTCCTCACATCATGTCACTGCACCTGTCACATGCAGCCCTGTCCTCACTGACACATCACTCATCTCCTGATATACTCTGTGCTGCTGGAGACCCTGCTCCTCCCACTATATAATTCTCAGTCTGTAGCTTCCTGCTGCCTCCATTCCCCTCCTCACATCATGTCACTGCCCCTGTCACATGCAGCCCTGTCCTCACTGACACATCACTCATCTCCTGATATACTCTGTGCTGCTGGGGACCCTGCTCCTCCCACTATATAACTCTCAGTCTATAGCTTCCTGCTGCCTCCATTCCCCTCCTCACATCATGTCACTGCTCCTGTCACATACAGCCCTGTCCTCACTGACACATCACTCATCTCCTGATATACTCTGTGCTGCTGGGGATCCTGCTCCTCCCACTATATAACTCTCAGTCTGTGGCTTCCTGCTGCCTCCATTCCCCTCCTCACATCATGTCACTGCCCCTGTCACATACAGCCCTGTCCTCACTGACACATCACTCATCTCCTGATATACTCTGTGCTGCTGGGGACCCTGCTCCTCCCACTATATAACTCTCAGTCTATAGCTTCCTGCTGCCTCCATTCCCCTTCCCACATCATGTCACTGCTCCTGTCACATACAGCCCTGTCCTCACTGACACATCACTCATCTCCTGATATACTCTGTGCTGCTGGGGACCCTGCTCCTCCCACTATATAACTCTCAGTCTGTGGCTTCCTACTGCCTCCATTTCCCTCCTCACATCATGTCACTGCACCTGTCACATGCAGCCCTGTCCTCACTGACACATCACTCATCTCCTGATATACTCTGTGCTGCTGGGGATCCTGCTCCTCCCACTATATAACTCTCAGTCTGTGGCTTCCTGCTGCCTCCATTCCACTCCTCACATCCTGTCACTGCCCCTGTCACATGCAGCCCTGTCCTCACTGCCACATCACTCATCTCCTGATATACTCTGTGCTGCTGGGGACCCTGCTCCTCCCACTATATAACTCTCAGTCTGTGGCTTCCTGCTGCCTCCATTCCCCTTCTCACATCATGTCACTGCCCCTGTCACATGCAGCCCTGTCCTCACTACCACATCACTCATCTCCTGATATACTCTGTGCTGCTGGGGACTCTGCTCCTCCCACTATATAACTCTCAGTCTGTGGCTTCCTGCTGCCTCCATTCCTCTCCTCACATCATGTCACTGCTCCTGTCACATGCAGCCCTGTCCTCACTGACACATCACTCATCTCCTGATATACTCTGTGCTGCTGGGGACCCTGCTCCTCCCACTATATAACTCTCAGTCTGTGGCTTCCTGCTGCCTCCATTCCCCTCCTCACATCATGTCACTGCCTCTGTCACATGCAGCCCTGTCCTCGCTGTCACTTCACTCATCTCCTGATATACTCTGTGCTGCTGTGGTCCCTGCTCCTCCCACTATATAACTCTCAGTCTGTGGCTTCCTGCTGCCTCCATTCCCCTCCTCACATCATGTCACTTCCCCTGTCACATGCAGCTCTGTCCTCACTGACACATCACTTCTCTCTTGATATACTCTGTGCTGCTGGGGACCCTGCTCCTTTCACTATATAACTCTCAGTCTGTGGCTTCCTGCAGTCTTCAGTCCCCTCCTCACATCATGTCACTGCCCCTATCACATACAGCCCTGTCCTCACTGACACATCACTCATCTCCTGATATACTCTGTGCTGCTGGGGATCCTGCTCCTCCCACTATATAAGTCTCAGTCTGTGGCTTCCTGCTGCCTCCATTCCCCTCCTCACATCATGTCACTGCCCCTGTCACATGCAGCCCTGTCCTCACTGACACATCACTCATCTCCTGATATACTCTGTGCTGCTGGGGATCCTGCTCCTCCCACTATATAAGTCTCAGTCTGTGGCTTCCTGCTGCCTCCATTCCCCTCCTCACATCATGTCACTTCCCCTGTCACATGCAGCCCTGTCCTCACTGACACATCACTGCTCTCTTGATATACTCTGTGCTGCTGGGGGACCCTGCTCCTTTCACTATATAACTCTCAGTCTGTGGCTTCCTGCAGTCTTCAGTTCCCTCCTCACATCATGTCATAAGGGAACAGGAAGTAATCATACTTTTGATGTAAAATGGTCCAAATGACATGATTTTACCTGTTTTTTTTTTTAATTATACAAAACCAAAACACGGGGGTCTGCACCCATCTTTAGCATTTTATGCAGTAAAAGGTACTTTACATCTAACCAGGGGCATTGGAATAGGGAAGCAGCTCGCTCCCCCCAAAATATGAGAGAGGTGCCATCCAGTCCACCCAGACCCGCACGCCTGGTCACCCGCAGCCGTCAGCTTCAGTGCTGTATTAGCAGCGGTGCCTCCGGCCAAAGCAGTGAGGTGCTCTACCTGCTCTGCTACTCTGCTGTGTGCGCTGTTGCTGCCGGCTACCGATGCACCCGTAGAAATATGACAGGCAGCGGCGCTGGCTTCTCCAGTCACTTCTTCCATCCCTGGAGTGCACGCAGTGGGGGTATTCTCCCCCTCTCCCTTCTCAGACTCAGACACTAACAGCCGGTAACTCAGTCCGCACAGGCTGTCTCTCCTCTGTCACTGAACTTTATGTTCCTGCTTGTGAGACGTGATATGAGGTAAGGAGCATTCTCTGTGCACTCCGTTCTCTGGGGGTAATTCAGAGTTGATCGCAGCAGCAAATTTGTTAGCAGTTGGGCAAAATCATGTGCACTGCAGGGGAGGCAGATATAACATGTGCAGAGAGAGATAGATTTGGGTGGGGTGTCTTAAAACTGAAATCTAAATTGCAGTGTAAAAATAAAGCAGCCAGTATTTACCATGCACAGAAACAAAATAACCCACCTAAATCTAACTCTCTCTGCAAATGTTATATCTGCCACCCCCGCAGTGCACATGGTTTTGCTCTACCAGGTGTAATGTGTACAAGCGGCTCTATCAGGTGTTATGTGTATAATGGGTTCTAACAGGCGTAATGTGTATAGTGGGCTCTACCAGGCGTAGTGTATATAATGGGCTATGGGGGTAATTTCAAGTTGATCGCAGCAGGATTTTTTTTAGCAGTTGGGCAAAACCATGTGCACTGCAGGGGAGGCAGATGTAACATGTGCAGAGAGAGTTAGATTTGGGTGGGGTGTGTTCAATCTGCAATCTAATTTGCAGTGTAAAAATAAAGCAGCCAGTACTATTTACCCTGCACAGAAACAAAATAACCCACACAAATCTAACTCTTTCTGCACGTTATATCTGCCTCCCCTGCAGTGCACATGGTTTTGCCCAAATCCTACTGCGATCAACTTGGAATTACCCCCTATATCTGGTGTAATATGTATAATGAGCTCTACCAGGCGTAATGTGTATAGGGGCTCTACCAGGTGTAATGTGTACAAGCGGCTCTATCAGGTGTAATGTGTATAATGGGCTCTACTTGGCATAATGTGTATAATGGGCAATACAGGCGTAATGTGTATAATGGGCTCTACCTAGCGTTTTGTGTATAGGGGCTTTACCAGGTGTAATGTGTACAAGCGGCTCTACCAGACGTAATGTGTATAATGATCGCCACCTGGCATAATGTGTGTAATGGGCTCTACCTGGCATAATGTGTTCAAGGGGCTCTACCAGGTGTAATGTGTACAAGGGGCCACTCCCAGCTGCTCCATAAAGTTCCATACAGGTGCAAGAGATCTGCCGAAGGTGGCCAGGAACTAGGGGCGCCAGACTGAGATATTATCTTGGCCTCCCCAACCAAAAAAACGTTCTGACACCCCTGCATCCAACTCCACATGACCAGCTAACTTGGCGTAGGGAATCTAGGCAAACTGGGCACACGCCTAAGGCCTCACTGTTTGGGGAGAAAGCATAACATGTAGTTGCTGTCTGGTATATGAGCACGCGTTGCCCAATTTCTATTTTGGGACATATTCTCCAGCAATGTCTCAGAAAACACCTCCTCGTCATACTACCTTGGTAACATGACAAATAAAAGGATGTCTACACTTAAAATGTTCTCCACATTCCAATCCCCTCCTAGGAATACTGTAACAATTACTATACTGTAATACTGCTTGCAGGCTGCACTCGGTCACCCCAGCAGATTACAGTACACTGCAGAGCATTGTGCTAGTACATGACGGCACATTAATATAAAGCCGGGGAGCACCCGGCAGTCCGGGGAGATGTTTTATAGAGATTAATCAACATCAAGTATTTTCCAAAAGGGGTTGGAGGGGGGGGGGGGGGGATTGTTGTTGTTGCCAAGATTACTTTATTTTACTTGTTGCTTTTTCTGCTATGAATAATTGTAATGCAAACCTCCCTTGACGACTGTAATGTTTTATCTCTCCTATATTGATCTGGATGTAGAACAGATCACACATTCTTCGCATACAATAAACTGTGTATGATTTAAAGTTCAACATAAAAAAGACAAATTGAAGGCCCCACACCATGGTGACATGCATTATGTCTGCAGAACCAATATTCAGTCTACGACATCCGCTTGCAAACAGTGGCATCCCTGAGGCATAAGGCACACAGTGTCTCATACTGTAACTCAGGGATATCACTTGTTTATTGTGAAGGGCCATTTGTTTGATCATACACCTAGACATCTGTGAGTCCCAGATCAAATTGTTGTAGAGCCCTCAGAGACACGAAATAGACACATTCTCACATCCGCTGGCTTACTGGTGCTCCCTCTACTCATCAGCCCTTGACTGATCTTACAGTAGCCAATGGGAAGCAGCCAACTATGCTAATCAATCACAGGCTTCCTTTTGGTTACTATGACACCAGTCATTGCTTAATAACTAGAGGGAGCTTCAGAAAGCTGGAAATGGTGAGAATGTTTTTGTAGCCCCTCTACTCGTGCATGGATCTTTACTAGTGAAAGCTCTTCCCAAACCTCCCAGCTGTACATCCCGAAGTAGCTGCACCTCATGATACCATGGTAGATGCCCCTCTGGGTTCAGACCAGGGGCTGGCTGGCAACTTTCAGCCTGGGGGGCAGACTCAAGCATGCGGCCCATTTTTTCTCAGGGAATCTGCAGTCATGTGGCCCTGGAACACCTAAATTGCACAGGCCCGGGGGACAGATGGCACCCTGCCCCTCTGCCCAGCCAGCCCCTGGTTCAGACACCATAGAGAGGGAGCCCTCTAGCCCAGACTACTCTGTGGTAGCAACTATTTACTAAATCCTAGTTATGATGATAGTGCTTGTTGTATAGAAATGTGGACCTTGTATTTGTCCCTCTGAGATTGGCGTCTGCTGAAAGATTATGTCCTGGCAGCTGCCCAATGGGTCTTTCTGACCAGTAGCATCTGATTTTGACTACGTCAGGCAAGTGGTTAAGAGTGTGTGACATCACTGCACAATCTCCATCACTGAATGCCTTGGTTTTGCACCAAAATGCCTCACGCATTCTCTCCACGCTGGTTGGAGGTAAGATAGTAGATGGACACCACAGTCTGCTCATGCATGGCTGTGATTTGCACATGTGCGAGAGCAAACCATAGACAGTTCTACCATTAAATGGTTTTCCCCTGATGGCTAGAAACCATCAAACATTGATGGTGGAACTATCGATGGACAACCCTACTCTGCACAGATGGCATAGCAATGTCATAAAGTCATGTACGCGGTACAGCTGGGAGCAGATAACTGCTAGTTGGGGACCTTGTCAGGTTAGAAGGGGACAGCTCCCACCAGGACAGCCTGGGACAAATATTGGGAAGTTGTGGCACAAACTCAATCTGCCCTCCGGGGCAGTCCACTGGGTAACTGTCACACTGCCCTTGGTGCAGTTCCGGAGCTACTAAGCCATGGCTAACCCAGTCAGGCATCACCCTGCCATCCTCACCAGGCCAATGTCTATTTGAACATACCGTACACCCTGAAGAATCATTGGACACGAGGCTCTACCAACGGGATGCGGTCAATTTTCTTACAATCAAAATCCCGACGGTTAAAATCCCAACAATCATTGACCGACGGTCAAAAATCCCGACAAGGTCATAATCCCGACATGGTCAAAATGCCAACATTTAAAATACCGACAAGGTCAAAATACTGACATTTAAAATGTCGACTGGTCAGAAAGTCGACATGCGTTTTTCATGATTTTTTAATTGAAACCGACATGTTCATACTTTACCATCCCAGTGGACCTGGAGGGAGAATATTATAATGCCCAAAGTATGGCCATGAGAGGGGATGCGGTACACTTATACGGTGTCCATGTCAACCTATCTCGGCATACAAAAAAAAAAACTTGTGTCGACTTGTTGACCTGTCGACATTTTAAATGTCGGTATTTTGACCTTGTCAGTATTTTAAATGCCGGGATTTTGACCTTGTCGGGATTTTTACCGTCTGGATTTTGATTATATTTATTTCATACTGATCCCCTAGCAACAGGGGATATTTCCCAAATTGTGGATATGGGTGTAATACCATTAAAACATTCTAATTGGGATTTCACTTTGCAGTTATTATTTCCACTATTATAATTATTTCGATTCAACTTTGACACACTAGCAAAATAATGACAAAACAATGAAAGTAAAAAGCAATTCAAAAAGCAACAGAATATTGTAACGTAATAATTACTGCATATAAAACTCCTGTTAGACGATTTGCTCATGGGATTGTGAGATGACAACGCATATAATATAATACCGCCACTCATAATATTCAGATATAATACATATAAAACACATGGACTATAATGCACAATTAAGTATTACAGTAAGTATGTAGCTTCAAATAAAACCATTCTTAATGAAATATAATAGATAATAGCACAGTTTGGGAATAAATAGGAATATTAACTACATACTGTAATAAATGACAATATGTAGTAACAGTCCCATGACAGTGAAAGTTAATATACTAATAAATATATATAGAAGTGACAGCTACCTCATATATATTATATTCACGCCATGGCGCTAGAGATGCCAGACCAGATAATGTGAAGGGATCAGAGGGGTTCTCAGAATAAATGTATTGAAATATATATCAACCTCTGGCTCTGACAATAAAGGTAAGAGTTTAGCTTAGCCTCTCATAGTGTTACACGGGTGCCTCATAGAACTCTATGCTTCCCCGGTGGCATCAAAACTTCATTAAGGAGCTAACGTCAGTGGCTCATATCGGAGATTGATGATCTCATATAAGCTAGGACGTAGACACTTGGTGCCAGAAATTACCCTGAACTGAGCCGTGTCACCGAGGCCTCATATATGTTATTACAGTTTGCAAGATAATGTCGTTTTGTGTTCTAAAGGAACAAAGATCTCCCCCCTACAGGGACTACTGATTCCAGCGAGACAGCAGCGGCAGCCTTACTTACAATCACTCGTCAGCACTTATAGAATACTGAGTGATGTTAACCACTTCATGACCGACCAATGGTTTTCTAAGCCACCATGGCAGCATCCCTACATGTGATGTCCATTATATATATATATATATATATATATATATACAGGTTGAGTCTCCCTTATCCAAAATGCTTGGGACCAGAAGTATTTTGGATATGGGATTTTTCCGTATTTTGGAATAATTGCATACCATAATGAGATATCATGGTGATGGGACCCAAGTCTAAGCTCAGAATGCATTTATGTTTCATATACACCCTATATACACACAGCCTGAAGGTCATTTTAGCCAATATTTTTAATAATTTTGTACATTAAACAAAGTGTGTGTACATTCACACAATTCATTTATGTTTCATATACACCTTATACACACAGCCTGAAGGTCATTTAATACAATATTTTTTATTATTTTGTGTATTAAACAAGGTTTGAGTACATTGAGCCATCAGAAAACAAAGGTTTCACAACCTCGGACTCAGTCAAAAAATTCCGTATTTCAGAATATTCCGTATTTCGGAATATTTGGATATGGGATACTCAACCTGTATGTATATATATATATATATATATATATATATATATATATATATATATATATATAAGCTGTTCTACCCGTTCTTCACACGGGAGTTTCTGATTGTCACGGTTGTAAATATAAATGGGTTTTAAAAATTTGGTAAATCTATAGAGCTGTAAATTTGAGACGTCTTAATGTAAGTAAATGTTACTCCATGGTTCTTGGCGTTACCCGAGGAGCACCCGTAGCAGATACAGTAAAAAGTGACAGGACCATTTCTGTACTTTATTAAATTCTACACACTGGAGGTGCAATCCAAATTTTGCTCTAATTGTCCGTTTGGGCGTAATCGTTCACGCAACGCAAGCCACGCATCGGTAATGACGTCATTATGTCATCCCCCCTTTTCATCTCCTTAGAGGAGGTTTATTAAAATTCTAATTATGTAGTTTTCCTATTTCCCACCTGAAGAATACCTGTGTTACATTTCATCTTCCTAACAAATCGGGAAGTGAGAGAATTAGATTCATCACTAAGGGAGACATGTACGAAACAGTGATAAAAGTGGAGAAGTGAGCCAGTGGAGAAATTGCCCATGGTAACCAATCAGCATCAATGTAACATTTTTGCATACTATAAAAGTATATCGAGCAGCTGATTGGTTGCCATGGGCAACTTCTTCACTGGCTCACATTTCCGCTTTTATCACTGCTTAGTACATGTCCACCTCAGTGATGAATCAGTGAGTGATTATATATATATATATTACATCCTGCTATTAAAAGGAAATGCAATTAATAGCAAAAAAAAGAAGACTGTAAGAAACAATAAACAGTTTCCCTGGGAAACGGACACATTGACTTATTATGGAAGTCGGTCTTGTCGTGAGATGGCAAGAACCATCCGCTCCTGACGTGGTTAATGGATGGACTGGTGTAATACTGTAACATGTAACCTATTGTAGCACTACAAGAGCCAATATGCACTAATATTATTATTATAATGTATTATCCTGGTACCCACTGCCCACTGGTACCAGGAGGGGCAGAGTGCTCCCCCACATCAGTACTTGCCTCTCAAGGTGCATGGGGGAAATGTGTGTGTGAGGGGGGCAGTAGTTTGTTCAAGCCCTCCCTTAGGGCCCCAATCCAATGATGAATAGCACTGGGCAATTTCTATGTTTAAAGGGTGAAACCAAATGGTTTTGGTCTGGTTTTACCATGTGGTTTTGCTTAAACCGCATTTCATATTTTTTACTGAGCACCACATTGCATCTGGTTTGAGATTTCTGCCTTGTGGGGGTAATTCCAAGTTGATCGCAGCAGGAAATTTTTTAGCAGTTGGGCAAAACCATGTGCACTGCAGGGGGGGCAGATATAACATTTGCAGAGAGAGATAGATTTGGGTGGGTTATTTTATTTCTGTGCAGGGTAAATACTGGCTGCTTTATTTTTACACTGCAATTTAGATTGCAGATTGAACTCACCACACCCAAATCTAACTCTCTCTGCACATGTTATATCTGCCTCCCCTGCAGTGCACATGGTTTTGCCCAACTGCTAAAAAATGTCCTGCTGCGATCAACTCAGAATTACCCCTTGTGAGTAAATCTTGCTGTTTGGAATCTCTATACTTCCTAATATTGTGGGTATAATAGTCTGACCATGCCCCAGTCCTACCAAGCTATAACCCAAATTCACCAAAATGTTGCCAAGGTCACGCTGCCAAATGCTGAACCTCACCCATCAGAGGATGTGCAAATGACGCAATATCATTAACGATTTCCCTTGAACTTCTGGACAAACGATATAGTTCATACACACTATGCAATCTTACAAACAAACGAACAATGTATCATATGTGGTTGTTTCGTCATTAACAATGTATCAGGTATATATGTAGGTAGTGCGTACACACTAGACTATTAGCTGAAAATTGTTGGTGATATCAGATTGAGCTGCATGCACGAACAACGTGAAGACGCGATGAACGACTCATGGGAGAGCGCAATAGTGCATACACACTGGACGATGTGATTTTATCCCGATCCGTCGAAATTGGGCACAGCATTAAAAAAATTGTCTGATGCGTACTCAGCTTAAGTTGTAGTGATCATTCGTCCACGCAGAGTTCTTAGTTTCAGACGCATACAGTACAGGGAAAAGTGTACACAGACTCTCGACCGCTCATAGGAGGCCATACTCGGATGGAGAAACTGAACCGGCCATAGGGCTGTTGCAAGGTTTGGGGTGGTGTGCAAGGATGCACCAATCGGTGTTACTTTATGTACAGAAACTGGAAGTGGGCGTCTCAGTCCATGCAAAGTTGGATGAACACATGGGAAGGACTTTGGGGGTAATTCAGACTTGATCGCTAGGCTGCATTTTTGTACAGCGGGGGCGTTTGTGGGTGGTAAGTGACCGTTTTCTGGGAGTGTTTGGAAAAACGCAGGCGTGCCCAAGCGTTTGCAGGGAGGGTTCCTAACGTCAATTCTTGTCCCGGACAGGCTGAAGTGATCGCAGCGGCTGAGTAAGTCCTGGGCTGCGCAGATACTGCACAAAATCTGTTTGTACAGCTCTGCTACACATGGGATCGCACACTTACACAGCTAAAATACACTCCCCCTGTAGGCGGCGACTATCTGATCGCAGCAGTGCAAAAATTGCCTGCTAGCAATCAGGTCTGAATTACCCCCTTTGTTCAGACATTTGCATAAAGTTGCAAACAGGCGACTGCCAACAGACACAATGGTCTGCATTCTGCATCCACCTCTTAATACAGGCCCAACATTTTATATATATATATATATATATATATACATAGATATATATATATATATATATACTATATAATAGCCAAGATCTGTGACTTTGTGCCTGTGTGTCTAACGCTGGGCGTGGCTAGGAGCTCTCATTGGGTTAGCAGCAGGTCTATCACACCCAGTCCACAGCTGATTGGGCGAGAAACGCCCTCCCACACAGTTTACATCCAATGGGAGGCTCTGCCCTTTGGCTGCTGTGTGTTCCCAGAGCAGGATTAACAATGGGGCTGATGGAGCTGCAGCTCCAGGTCCACACCCCAAAACAGGCCCACTGCATCTGCAGCAACACACCCTCAACACTTTACACATAAAAATCGCTACAAAATTGAAAGGGGGCGTGGCCACGTGGCCAGCAGCATATGTGCAGTACTCCGGCGCCAAATTGAGGTATAGATGTTGCAAAACCACTGAAATCCCATTATAATGGCAGACAAGCCCGGCGCCGATGGCCGGGACTATGAGTGTGGTGTAAGCCACAAGCAGTTTTGAATTCACTTTTACAAAGAATATACATTGTTTCTAGGTTTTTATATTCGGAAGCGTGAATTGACTTTCACTATTCTGGGCCCCTGTTTCTACCATTGTATGTGCTGTATATACAGATGGAGCCCTGCTCATCTATCCCTTTGCCAGGGCATCTGAGAACAATAGATGAAAGGCTTATGCTAATATTCCTTGGTGCACCTAGGCACAGCAGAGAAGCCTAGCTGAGCGATCATCCATCTGTATAGTTAGACAGATATATACTGTATTATATATAGGGTTTATTTTTCCATCCGACAAAATACAGAGCCAGGTTCTTTGCATAAACTTTTTAATGAACGCTTTGGCATTTCCCACATGATCTCTCCAAATTACCTAACCTTTCTTGGCAACACTCTTGTGCAAAGGATTGATGTTCTCTGTTGTGACATGAAAACTTCACTTAACAAACCCAAACTGCTCCTTAAGTGCTCTGAAACTCCGAAGCTTCTGGGCAGCAGATCATTTAATTAAACAAATTAAAATTCCCCACAGACTACTGAGGATGACAACATTTGCAATGCTCTTACAAGCTGGCAGGAAATAATAATAAATTTAATCAATAGGTTGCAGAGTATGTCTATCTTGATAATCAGCCAAAGCTCTAGACAATTCCGATTCCATCCTTCTGAAGCCACAGATAATATTCTGCATA
Organism: Pseudophryne corroboree; assembly: GCF_028390025.1. Classification (NCBI taxonomy): domain Eukaryota; kingdom Metazoa; phylum Chordata; class Amphibia; order Anura; family Myobatrachidae; genus Pseudophryne; species Pseudophryne corroboree. The sequence continues at coordinate 18,026,496 of NC_086452.1, forward strand.
TGAATGGGAGAAGGATGTCTGCAAAGCAGGGAGGGAAACCACAGTATCCCCTGAGAGGCCCCGATGACGCCTCATCTGAGAGCCCCCATGGATGTAACAGCTGACGTATAATATAGAGATGAGCGGGTTCAGTTTCTCGGAAACCGAACCCCCCCGAACTTCAGCCTTTTTACACGGGTCCGAGGCAGACTCGGATCTTCCCGCCTTGCTCGGCTAACCCGAGCGCGCCCGAACGTCATCATCCCGCTGTCGGATTCTCGCGAGGCTCGTATTCTATCGCGAGACTCGGATTCTATATAAGGAGCCGCGTGTCGCCGCCATTTTCACACGTGCATTGAGATTGATAGGGAGAGGACGTGGCTGGCGTCCTCTCCGTTTAGAGTAGACTAGAGAGTAGAGAGTAGAGACACTTGATTTACTAATTTTGGGGATCATATTAGGACGGAGTACTACTTGCTGATAGTGTGACCAGTGACCACCAGTTTAATTAATCCGTTCTCTGCCTGAAAAAAAACGATACACAGTGTGACACAGTCACATACCATATCTGTGCTCAGCCTCAGTGTGCCCTCAGTGTGCTGCATCATCTATGTAATACTGTATATCTGACTGTGCTGAGTGCTCACTGCTCACACAGCTTAATTGTGGGGGAGACTGGGGAGCAGTTATAGCAGGAGTACATATTTTAACAGTGCACACTTTTGCTGCCAGAGTGCCACTGCCAGTGTGACTGACCAGTGACCACTGACCACCAGTATATTGTGATTGTCTGCCTGAAAAAGTTAAACACTCGTCGTGTGCTGTTTTTATTCTATAAACGCATTCTGCTGACAGTGTCCAGCAGGTCCGTCATTATATAATATATACCTGTCCGGCTGCAGTAGTGATATATATATATTTTTTATATCATTATCATACAGTCTATATTAGCAGCAGACGCAGTACGGTAGTCCACGGCTGTAGCTACCTCTGTGTCGGCAGTCGCTCGTCCATCCATAATTGTATACCACCTACCCGTGGTGTTTTTTTTTTTCTTTCTATCTTCTTGATACTAGTAGCTTACTTTAGGAGTCTGCAGTGCTGAGCTGACAGTGTCCAGCAGGTCCGTCATTATATAATATATACCTGTCCGGCTGCAGTAGTGATATATATATATTTTTTATATCATTATCATCCAGTCTATATTAGCAGCAGACGCAGTACGGTAGTCCACGGCTGTAGCTACCTCTGTGTCGGCAGTCGCTAGTCCATCCATAATTGTATACCACCTACCTGTGGTGTTTTTTTTTTTTTCTATCTTCTTGATACTACTAGTAGCTTACTTTAGGAGTCTGCAGTGCTGAGCTGACAGTGTCCAGCAGGTCCGTCATTATATAATATATACCTGTCCGGCTGCAGTAGTGATATATATATATATATATATATTTTTTTTTTTATATCATTATCATCCAGTCTATATTAGCAGCAGGCACAGTACGGTAGTCCACGGCTGTAGCTACCTCTGTGTCGGCAGTCGCTAGTCCATCCATAATTGTATACCACCTACCTGTGGTGTTTTTTTTTTTTTCTATCTTCTTGATACTACTAGTAGCTTACTTTAGGAGTCTGCAGTGCTGAGCTGACAGTGTCCAGCAGGTCCGTCATTATATAATATATACCTGTCCGGCTGCAGTAGTGATATATATATATATATATATTTTTTATATCATTATCATCCAGTCTATATTAGCAGCAGACGCAGTACGGTAGTCCACGGCTGTAGCTACCTCTGTGTCGGCAGTCGCTAGTCCATCCATAATTGTATACCACCTACCTGTGGTGTTTTTTTTTTTCTATCTTCTTGATACTACTAGTAGCTTACTTTAGGAGTCTGCAGTGCTGAGCTGACAGTGTCCAGCAGGTCCGTCATTATATAATATATACCTGTCCGGCTGCAGTAGTGATATATATATATATTTTTTATATCATTATCATCCAGTCTATATTAGCAGCAGACGCAGTACGGTAGTCCACGGCTGTAGCTACCTCTGTGTCGGCAGTTGCTCGTCAATCCATAAGTATACTAGTATCCATCCATCTCCATTGTTTACCTGAGGTGCCTTTTAGTTGTGCCTGTTAAAATATGGAGAACAAAAATGTTGAGGTTCCAAAAATAGGGAAAGATCAAGATCGACTTCCACCTCGTGCTGAAGCTGCTGCCACTAGTCATGGCCGAGACGATGAAATGCCAGCAACGTCGTCTGCCAAGGCCGATGCCCAATGTCATAGTACAGAGCATGTAAAATCCAAAACACCAAATATCAGTAAAAAAAGGACTCAAAAATCTAAAATAAAATTGTCGGAGGAGAAGCGTAAACTTGCCAATATGCCATTTACCACACGGAGTGGCAAGGAACGGCTGAGGCCCTGGCCTATGTTCATGGCTAGTGGTTCAGCTTCACATGAGGATGGAAGCACTCAGCCTCTCGCTAGAAAAATGAAAAGACTCAAGCTGGCAAAAGCACAGCAAAGAACTGTGCGTTCTTCGAAATCACAAATCCACAAGGAGAGTCCAATTGTGTCGTTTGCGATGCCTAACCTTCCCAACACTGGACGTGAAGAGCATGCGCCTTCCACCATTTGCACGCCCCCTGCAAGTGCTGGAAGGAGCACCCGCAGTCCAGTTCCTGATAGTCAGATTGAAGATGTCAGTGTTGAAGTACACCAGGATGAGGAGGATATGGGTGTTGCTGGCGCTGGGGAGGAAATTGACCAGGAGGATTCTGATGGTGAGGTGGTTTGTTTAAGTCAGGCACCCGGGGAGACACCTGTTGTCCGTGGGAGGAATAGGGCCATTGACATGCCTGGTGAAAATACCAAAAAAATCAGCTCTTCGGTGTGGAAGTATTTCAACAGAAATGCGGACAACATTTGTCAAGCCGTGTGTTGCTTTTGTCAAGCTGTAATAAGTAGGGGTAAGGACGTTAACCACCTCGGAACATCCTCCCTTATACGTCACCTGCAGCGCATTCATCATAAGTCAGTGACAAGTTCAAAAACTTTGGGCGACAGCGGAAGCAGTCCACTGACCAGTGAATCCCTTCCTCTTGTAACCAAGCTCACGCAAACCACCCCACCAACTCCCTCAGTGTCAATTTCCTCCTTCCCCAGGAATGCCAATAGTCCTGCAGGCCATGTCACTGGCAATTATGACGAGTCCTCTCCTGCCTGGGATTCCTCCGATGCATCCTTGCGTGTAACGCCTACTGCTGCTGGCGCTGCTGTTGTTGCTGCTGGGAGTCGATGGTCATCCCAGAGGGGAAGTCGTACTCGTAAGACCACTTTTACTACTTCCACCAAGCAATTGACTGTCCAACAGTCCTTTGCGAGGAAGATGAAATATCACAGCAGTCATCCTGCTGCAAAGCGGATAACTGAGGCCTTGGCATCCTGGGCGGTGAGAAACGTGGTTCCGGTATCCATCATTACTGCAGAGGCAACTAGAGACTTGTTGGAGGTACTGTGTCCCCGGTACCAAATACCATCTAGGTTCCATTTCTCTAGGCAGGCGATACCGAAAATGTACACAGACCTCAGAAAAAGACTCACCAGTGTCCTAAAAAATGCAGTTGTACCCAATGTCCACTTAACCACGGACATGTGGACAAGTGGAGCAGGGAAGGCTCAGGACTATATGACTGTGACAGCCCACTGGGTAGATGTATGGACTCCCGCCGCAAGAACAGCAGCGGCGGCACCAGTAGCAGCATCTCGCAAACGCCAACTCTTTCCTAGGCAGGCTACGCTTTGTATCACCGCTTTCCAGAATACGCACACAGCTAAAAACCTCTTACGGCAACTGAGGAAGATCATCGCAGAATGGCTTACCCCAATTGGACTCTCCTGTGGATTTGTGGCATCGGACAACGCCAGCAATATTGTGTGTGCATTAAATATGGGCAAATTCCAGCACGTCCCATGTTTTGCACATACCTTGAATTTGGTGGTGCAGAATTATTTAAAAAACGAGAGGGGCGTGCAAGAGATGCTGTCGGTGGCCAGAAGAATTGCGGGACACTTTCGGCGTACAGGCACCACGTACAGAAGACTGGAGCACCACCAAAAACGCCTGAACCTGCCCTGCCATCATCTGAAGCAAGAAGTGGTAACGAGGTGGAATTCAACCCTCTATATGCTTCAGAGGTTGGAGGAGCAGCAAAAGGCCATTCAAGCCTATACAACTGAGCACGATATAGGAGGTGGAATGCACCTGTCTCAAGCGCAGTGGAGAATGATTTCAACGTTGTGCAAGGTTCTGCAACCTTTTGAACTTGCCACACGTGAAGTCAGTTCAGACACTGCCAGCCTGAGTCAGGTCATTCCCCTCATCAGGCTTTTGCAGAAGAAGCTGGAGACATTGAAGGAGGAGCTAACACAGAGCGATTCCGCTAGGCATGTGGGACTTGTGGATGGAGCCCTTAATTCGCTTAACAAGGATTCACGGGTGGTCAATCTGTTGAAATCAGAGCACTACATTTTGGCCACCGTGCTCGATCCTAGATTTAAAACCTACCTTGGATCTCTCTTTCCGGCAGACACAAGTCTGCTGGGGTTCAAAGAACTGCTGGTGACAAAATTGTCAAGTCAAGCGGAACGCGACCTGTCAACATCTCCTCCTTCACATTCTCCCGCAACTGGGGGTGCGAGGAAAAGGCTCAGAATTCCGAGCCCACCCGCTGGCGGTGATGCTGGGCAGTCTGGAGCGACTGCTGATGCTGACATCTGGTCCGGACTGAAGGACCAGACAACGATTACGGACATGTCGTCTACTGTCACTGCATATGATTCTCTCCCCATTGAAAGAATGGTGGAGGATTATATGAGTGACCGCATCCAAGTAGGCACGTCAGACAGTCCGTACTTATACTGGCAGGAAAAAGAGGCAATTTGGAGGCCCTTGCACAAACTGGCTTTATTCTACCTAAGTTGCCCTCCCACAAGTGTGTACTCCGAAAGAGTGTTTAGTGCCGCCGCTCACCTTGTCAGCAATCGGCGTACGAGGTTACATCCAGAAAATGTAGAGAAGATGATGTTCATTAAAATGAATTATAATCAATTCCTCCGTGGAGACATTGACCAGCAGCAATTGCCTCCACAAAGTAGTACACAGGGAGCTGAGATGGTGGATTCCAGTGGGGACGAATTGATAATCTGTGAGGAGGAGGATGTACACGGTGATATATCGGAGGATGATGATGAGGTGGACATCTTGCCTCTGTAGAGCCAGTTTGTGCAAGGAGAGATTAATTGCTTCTTTTTTGGTGGGGGTCCAAACCAACCCGTCATTTCAGTCACAGTCGTGTGGCAGACCCTGTCACTGAAATGATGGGTTGGTTAAAGTGTGCATGTTCTGTTTATACAACATAAGGGTGGGTGGGAGGGCCCAAGGACAATTCCATCTTGCACCTCTTTTTTCTTTCATTTTTCTTTGCGTCATGTGCTGTTTGGGGGTGTTTTTTGGAAGGGCCATCCTGCGTGACACTGCAGTGCCACTCCTAGATGTGCCAGGTGTTTGTGTCGGCCACTAGGGTCGCTTAGCTTACTCACACAGCTACCTCATTGCGCCTCTTTTTTTCTTTGCGTCATGTGCTGTTTGGGGAGTGTTTTTTGGAAGGGCCATCCTGCGTGACACTGCAGTGCCACTCCTAGATGGGCCAGGTGTTTGTGTCGGCCACTAGGGTCGCTTAGCTTACTCACACAGCTACCTCATTGCGCCTCTTTTTTTCTTTGCGTCATGTGCTGTTTGGGGAGTGTTTTTTGGAAGGGCCATCCTGCGTGACACTGCAGTGACACTCCTAGATGGGCCAGGTGTTTGTGTCGGCCACTTGGGTCGCTTAGCTTAGCCATCCAGCGACCTCGGTGCAAATTTTAGGACTAAAAATAATATTGTGAGGTGTGAGGTGTTCAGAATAGACTGAAAATGAGTGGAAATTATGGTTATTGAGGTTAATAATACTTTGGGATCAAAATGACCCCCAAATTCTATGATTTAAGCTGTTTTTTAGGGTTTTTTAAAAAAAACACCCGAATCCAAAACACACCCAAATCCGACAAAAAAAATTCGGTGAGGTTTTGCCAAAACGCGTTCGAACCCAAAACACGGCCGCGGAACCGAACACAAAACCAAAACACAAAACCCGAAAAATTTCCGGTGCTCATCACTAGTATAATATAAAACTGAGTGGCCGTATTCACAGTATTTTACATTTGAGACAGGTAGATTGTCTGGTTATGTACTAAGATCTGATAAGCCGTTTCTAGTACAATCACTAAATTATAACATTTCCTGTTACCCCACTTTCACTCACCTCTGCCCCATGGTCCTGCTACCCCACAACTCAGTCCTGCCCCCTCCCTTCCCTGTCACCTCCCCAAACCCCATCCACATCACACTGAACTCCCCCCCCTGCCCACCTCCTGCAGTTTCCCCTCCCAGCTCAGGCACCCGTACCATCACTACTCTCTCATCATCCCTGCCCTCAAAGTTAATCTCACCTCATCGCTACAGCAACCCTGATACTCTCATTCACATCTCTCCCACAAACTCATACCCCCTATCCTGTGCCCTCTGGCATGCCAGATCTGTTTGTAACAAACTGGTCCCCACTCATGACCTTTTCATTTCCAACTCCCTACACCTACTAGCCATTACTGAAACTTGGATTACGCCCTCTGACACTACTTCTCCTGCTGCTGCTCTCTCTGCTGGTGGCCTCACATTCACACACACACCCCGACCTGGGGGTCGCCATGGGGGTGGTGTTGGGGTCCTTTTACCTTCTAGTTACTCCTACCAACTCATACCACCAGAACCATCCCTTACATTCTCTACATTTGAAGTCCATACTATACGCCTCTTCCAACCAGTCCATCTGAGAGTAGCTGTCATTTACCGCCCCCCCCTCCCGCCCCCCCATCCCTGGTATTGCTTCCAAATTCATCGACAACTTTGCTTCCTGGCTACCTCACTTCCTCTCTTCTGACATTCCCTCCATTATCCTAGCGATTTCAACATCCCTATCGATATCCCCACACAATCCCCTGCCTCTAAACTCCTTAACCACACCTCTTCACTTGGTTTTTCCCAGTGGACCTCTTCACCCTCCCATGAGAATGGGAGCTCACTGGATCTGGTCTTCACTCACTGCTGTGATATCTCTGATTTTTCCAACTCCCCATTTCCCCTCTCTGACCACCACCTACTCTCCTTTAACCTATATCTCTCGACTTCCCCATCTCTACCTCCTAAGGCTACCATCACTAAGCGTAACATTGAGGCTATTGACACTAGTGATGAGCACCGGAAATTTTTCGGGTTTTGTGTTTTGGTTTTGGGTTCGGTTCCGCGGCCGTGTTTTGGGTTCGAACGCGTTTTGGCAAAACCTCACCGAATTTTTTTTGTCGGATTTGGGTGTGTTTTGGATTCGGGTGTTTTTTTCAAAAAACCCTAAAAAACAGCTTAAATCATAGAATTTGGGGGTCATTTTGATCCCAAAGTATTATTAACCTCAATAACCATAATTTCCACTCATTTTCAGTCTATTCTGAACACCTCACACCTCACAATATTATTTTTAGTCCTAAAATTTGCACCGAGGTCGCTGGATGGCTAAGCTAAGCGACCCAAGTGGCCGACACAAACACCTGGCTCATCTAGGAGTGGCACTGCAGTGTCACGCAGGATGGCCCTTCCAAAAAACACTCCCCAAACAGCACATGACGCAAAGAAAAAAAGAGGCGCAATGAGGTAGCTGTGTGAGTAAGCTAAGCGACCCTAGTGGCCGACACAAACACCTGGCCCATCTAGGAGTGGCACTGCAGTGTCACGCAGGATGGCCCTTCCAAAAAACACTCCCCAAACAGCACATGACGCAAAGAAAAAAAGAGGCGCAATGAGGTAGCTGTGTGAGTAAGCTAAGCGACCCTAGTGGCCGACACAAACACCTTGCCCATCTAGGAGTGGCACTGCAGTGTCACGCAGGATGGCCCTTCCAAAAAACACCCCCCAAACAGCACATGACGCAAAGAAAAATGAAAGAAAAAAGAGGTGCAAGATGGAATTGTCCTTGGGCCCTCCCACCCACCCTTATGTTGTATAAACAGGACATGCACACTTTAACCAACTTATCATTTCAGTGACAGGGTCTGCCACACGACTGTGACTGAAATGACGGGTTGGTTTGGACCCCCACCAAAAAAGAAGCAATTAATCTCTCCTTGCACAAACTGGCTCTACAGAGGCAAGATGTCCACCTCATCATCATCCTCCGATATATCACCGTGTACATCCTCCTCCTCACAGATTATCAATTCGTCCCCACTGGAATCCACCATCTCAGCTCCCTGTGTACTACTTTGTGGAGGCAATTGCTGCTGGTCAATGTCTCCACGGAGGAATTGATTATAATTCATTTTAATGAACATCATCTTCTCCACATTTTCTGGATGTAACCTCGTACGCCGATTGCTGACAAGGTGAGCGGCGGCACTAAACACTCTTTCGGAGTACACACTTGTGGGAGGGCAACTTAGGTAGAATAAAGCCAGTTTGTGCAAGGGCCTCCAAATTGCCTCTTTTTCCTGCCAGTATAAGTACGGACTGTCTGACGTGCCTACTTGGATGCGGTCACTCATATAATCCTCCACCATTCTTTCAATGGGGAGAGAATCATATGCAGTGACAGTAGACGACATGTCCGTAATCGTTGTCAGGTCCTTCAGTCCGGACCAGATGTCAGCATCAGCAGTCGCTCCAGACTGCCCTGCATCACCGCCAGCGGGTGGGCTCGGAATTCTGAGCCTTTTCCTCGCACCCCCAGTTGCGGGAGAATGTGAAGGAGGAGATGTTGACAGGTCGCGTTCCGCTTGACTTGACAATTTTGTCACCAGCAGTTCTTTGAACCCCAGCAGACTTGTGTCTGCCGGAAAGAGAGATCCAAGGTAGGTTTTAAATCTAGGATCGAGCACGGTGGCCAAAATGTAGTGCTCTGATTTCAACAGATTGACCACCCGTGAATCCTTGTTAAGCGAATTAAGGGCTCCATCCACAAGTCCCACATGCCTAGCGGAATCGCTCTGTGTTAGCTCCTCCTTCAATGTCTCCAGCTTCTTCTGCAAAAGCCTGATGAGGGGAATGACCTGACTCAGGCTGGCAGTGTCTGAACTGACTTCACGTGTGGCAAGTTCAAAAGGTTGCAGAACCTTGCACAACGTTGAAATCATTCTCCACTGCGCTTGAGACAGGTGCATTCCACCTCCTATATCGTGCTCAGTTGTATAGGCTTGAATGGCCTTTTGCTGCTCCTCCAACCTCTGAAGCATATAGAGGGTTGAATTCCACCTCGTTACCACTTCTTGCTTCAGATGATGGCAGGGCAGGTTCAGGCGTTTTTGGTGGTGCTCCGGTCTTCTGTCCGTGGTGCCTGTACGCCGAAAGTGTCCCGCAATTCTTCTGGCCACCGACAGCATCTCTTGCACGCCCCTCTCGTTTTTTAAATAATTCTGCACCACCAAATTCAAGGTATGTGCAAAACATGGGACGTGCTGGAATTTGCCCATATTTAATGCACACACAATATTGCTGGCGTTGTCCGATGCCACAAATCCACAGGAGAGTCCAATTGGGGTAAGCCATTCTGCGATGATCTTCCTCAGTTGCCGTAAGAGGTTTTTAGCTGTGTGCGTATTCTGGAAAGCGGTGATACAAAGCGTAGCCTGCCTAGGAAAGAGTTGGCGTTTGCGAGATGCTGCTACTGGTGCCGCCGCTGCTGTTCTTGCGGCGGGAGTCCATACATCTACCCAGTGGGCTGTCACAGTCATATAGTCCTGAGCCTTCCCTGCTCCACTTGTCCACATGTCCGTGGTTAAGTGGACATTGGGTACAACTGCATTTTTTAGGACACTGGTGAGTCTTTTTCTGAGGTCTGTGTACATTTTCGGTATCGCCTGCCTAGAGAAATGGAACCTAGATGGTATTTGGTACCGGGGACACAGTACCTCCAACAAGTCTCTAGTTGCCTCTGCAGTAATGATGGATACCGGAACCACGTTTCTCACCGCCCAGGATGCCAAGGCCTCAGTTATCCGCTTTGCAGCAGGATGACTGCTGTGATATTTCATCTTCCTCGCAAAGGACTGTTGGACAGTCAATTGCTTGGCGAAGTAGTAAAAGTGGTCTTACGAGTACGACTTCCCCTCTGGGATGACCATCGACTCCCAGCAGCAACAACAGCAGCGCCAGCAGCAGTAGGCGTTACACGCAAGGATGCATCGGAGGAATCCCAGGCAGGAGAGGACTCGTCATAATTGCCAGTGACATGGCCTGCAGGACTATTGGCATTCCTGGGGAAGGAGGAAATTGACACTGAGGGAGTTGGTGGGGTGGTTTGCGTGAGCTTGGTTACAAGAGGAAGGGATTTACTGGACAGTGGACTGCTTCCGCTGTCGCCCAAAGTTTTTGAACTTGTCACTGACTTATGATGAATGCGCTGCAGGTGACGTATAAGGGAGGATGTTCCGAGGTGGTTAACGTCCTTACCCCTACTTATTACAGCTTGACAAAGGCAACACACGGCTTGACAAATGTTGTCCGCATTTCTGTTGAAATACTTCCACACCGAAGAGCTGATTTTTTTGGTATTTTCACCAGGCATGTCAATGTCCCTATTCCTCCCACGGACAACAGGTGTCTCCCCGGGTGCCTGACTTAAACAAACCACCTCACCATCAGAATCCTCCTGGTCAATTTCCTCCCCAGCGCCAGCAACACCCATATCCTCCTCATCCTGGTGTACTTCAACACTGACATCTTCAATCTGACTAACAGGAACTGGACTGCGGGTGCTCCTTCCAGCACTTGCAGGGGGCGTGCAAATGGTGGAAGGCGCATGCTCTTCACGTCCAGTGTTGGGAAGGTCAGGCATCGCAAACGACACAATTGGACTCTCCTTGTGGATTTGTGATTTCGAAGAACGCACAGTTCTTTGCTGTGCTTTTGCCAGCTTGAGTCTTTTAATTTTTCTAGCGAGAGGCTGAGTGCTTCCATCCTCATGTGAAGCTGAACCACTAGCCATGAACATAGGCCAGGGCCTCAGCCGTTCCTTGCCACTCCGTGTGGTAAATGGCATATTGGCAAGTTTACGCTTCTCCTCCGACAATTTTATTTTAGATTTTTGAGTCCTTTTTTTACTGATATTTGGTGTTTTGGATTTTACATGCTCTGTACTATGACATTGGGCATCGGCCTTGGCAGACGACGTTGCTGGCATTTTATCGTCTCGGCCATGACTAGTGGCAGCAGCTTCAGCACGAGGTGGAAGTCGATCTTGATCTTTCCCTATTTTTGGAACCTCAACATTTTTGTTCTCCATATTTTAATAGGCACAACTAAAAGGCACCTCAGGTAAACAATGGAGATGGATGGATACTAGTATACTTATGGATTGACGAGCGACTGCCGACACAGAGGTAGCTACAGCCGTGGACTACCGTACTGCGTCTGCTGCTAATATAGACTGGATGATAATGATATAAAAAATATATATATATATTACTACTGCAGCCGGACAGGTATATATTATATAATGACGGACCTGCTGGACACTGTCAGCTCAGCACTGCAGACTCCTAAAGTAAGCTACTAGTAGTATCAAGAAGATAGAAAAAAAAAACACCACAGGTAGGTGGTATACAATTATGGATGGACGAGCGACTGCCGACACAGAGGTAGCTACAGCCGTGGACTACCGTACTGCGTCTGCTGCTAATATAGACTGGATGATAATGATATAAAAAATATATATATATCACTACTGCAGCCGGACAGGTATATATTATATAATGACGGACCTGCTGGACACTGTCAGCTCAGCACTGCAGACTCCTAAAGTAAGCTACTAGTAGTATCAAGAAGATAGAAAAAAAACAAAACACCACAGGTAGGTGGTATACAATTATGGATGGACGAGCGACTGCCGACACAGAGGTAGCTACAGCCGTGGACTACCGTACTGCGTCTGCTGCTAATATAGACTGGATGATAATGATATAAAAAATATATATATATATCACTACTGCAGCCGGACAGGTATATATTATATAATGACGGACCTGCTGGACACTGTCAGCTCAGCACTGCAGACTCCTAAAGTAAGCTACTAGTATCAAGAAGATAGAAGAAGAAAAAAAACACCACAGGTAGGTGGTATACAATTATGGATGGACGAGCGACTGCCGACACAGAGGTAGCTACAGCCGTGGACTACCGTACTGCGTCTGCTGCTAATATAGACTGGATGATAATGATATAAAATATATATATATATATATCACTACTGCAGCAGGACAGGTATATATTATATAATGACGGACCTGCTGGACACTGTCAGCTCAGCACTGCAGACTCCTAAAGTAAGCTACTAGTAGTATCAAGAAGATAGAAAAAAAAAAACACCACAGGTAGGTGGTATACAATTATGGATGGACTAGCGACTGCCGACACAGAGGTAGCTACAGCCGTGGACTACCGTACTGCGTCTGCTGCTAATATAGACTGGATGATAATGATATAAAAAATATATATATATATCACTACTGCAGCCGGACAGGTATATATTATATAATGACGGACCTGCTGGACACTGTCAGCTCAGCACTGCAGACTCCTAAAGTAAGCTACTAGTATCAAAAAGATAGAAAAAAAAAACACCACGGGTAGGTGGTATACAATTATGGATGGACGAGCGACTGCCGACACAGAGGTAGCTACAGCCGTGGACTACCGTACTGCGTCTGCTGCTAATATAGACTGGATGATAATGATATAAAAAATATATGTATATCACTACTGCAGCCGGACAGGTATATATTATATAATGACGGACCTGCTGGACACTGTCAGCAGAATGCGTTTATAGAATAAAAACACCACACGACGAGTGTTTAACTTTTTCAGGCAGACAATCACAATATACTGGTGGTCAGTGGTCACTGGTCAGTCACACTGGCACTGGCAGTGGCACTCTGGCAGCAAAAGTGTGCACTGTTAAAATATGTACTCCTGCTATAACTGCTCCCCAGTCTCCCCCACAATTAAGCTGTGTGAGCAGTGAGCACTCAGCACAGTCAGATATACAGTATTACATAGATGATGCAGCACACTGAGGGCACACTGAGGCTGAGCACAGATATGGTATGTGACTGTGTCACACTGTGTATAGTTTTTTTTCAGGCAGAGAACGGATTAATTAAACTGGTGGTCACTGGTCACACTATCAGCAAGTAGTACTCCGTCCTAATATGCTCCCCAAAATTAGTAAATCAAGTGTCTCTACTCTCTACTCTCTAGTCTACTCTAAACGGAGAGGATGCCAGCCACGTCCTCTCCCTATCAATCTCAATGCACGTGTGAAAATGGCGGCGACGCGCGGCTCCTTATATAGAATCCGAGTCCCGCGATAGAATACGAGCCTCGCGAGAATCCGACAGCGGGATGATGACGTTCGGGCGCGCTCGGGTTAGCCGAGAAAGGCGGGAAGATCCGAGTCTGCCTCGGACCCGTGTAAAAAGGCTGAAGTTCGGGGGGGTTCGGTTTCCGAGAAACCGAACCCGCTCATCTCTAATTGACACCACATTCCTTTCCTCCCTGTTTGACTCACTTCTCTCTCCTATTCTCTCTTTCTCATGCCCTGAACAAGCCACATCCCTATACAATGCATCTCTTACTTCTGCTCTTGACTCTGTTGCTCCACCAACCACTATTCACCATTGCAAATTAACACCTCAACCCTGGCACACCAAATGAACCAGATAACTTAAAAAATGCTCACGTACTGCTGAGCGACACTGGAGGAAATCACGCTCTAAGGCAGACTTCCTCCATTTCAAACTTTTGCTCTCATCCTTCAGTGCTCTTGCTAAACAGTCATACTTCAAGAACCTCATCTCCTCCCAGTCTTCCAACCCCCCGGCACCTCTTTGCCACTCTCAACTCACTCCTCTGCCCACCTACACCTTGTCTACCTTCCTCACTCTCTGCTCTTGACTTTGCCACTTACTTCACATCCAAAATTGACTCCATACATCAGGACATCACATCACACCAGACCATCAGCAACCAGCCTCCTGCCATCCCTTACCACCCCTCCCCATCCCTCTCACCAACTCTGACATCTTTCTCCCATGCATCTGGTGAGGAAGTCATGGCTCCTATTCATTCCTGTCCCCTCACCACCTCCCCACTTGACCCTATCCCTTCCCGCCTCCTAAGCTACCTCTCTCCTTCTGCCTGTTCCCATCTTTCCCACCTTCTCAATCTCTCCATCTCATCAGGCACTGTCCCCTCTGCATTCAAGCATGCACTCATCTCTCCTATTCTTAAAAAAAACCTACCCTTGATCCAAACACTCTCTCCAACTACCGATCCATATCTCTCCTCCCTTTTGCCTCCAAACTCCTTGAGCGTATTGTCTACAACCGCCTTACTTCCTTTCTTTCCTCACACTCAATGCTAGACTCATTCCAGTCTGGCTTCCCTCCTCTCCACTCCACTGAAACTTGCTTTACTAAAGTATGCAAAGACCTCCATGCTGCTAAATCTAAGGGACACTACTCTCTACTTATTCTTAATGATCTCTCTGCTGCTTTTTACACTTTGGACCATCCTTTCCTACTGCAAATCCTTCACTTCATTGGTCTGCGTGATACTGCCCTCTCTTGGCTGTCTTCCTACCTCTCTGACCATTCATCGTCTGTCTCCTCTCATGACTCCACCTCCCCCTCACTTCCACTAACTGTAGGTGTACCCCAAGGTTCTGTCCTTGGTCCGCTTCTTTTCTCTCTATATACGTCCTCATTAGGTAAGCTCATTAGTTCTTTTGATTTCCAATATCATCTCTATGCTGATGACACTCAAATCTATATTTCCTCTCCAGACCTCTCCCCTGCTCTCCTCACTTGTATCTCCAACTGTCTCTCTGCTACCTCTTCCTGGATGTCCCAGCGCTTTCTTAAACTTAACATGTCTAAGACTGAGCTGATCATCTTCCCTCCCTCCCGCATAACCTCACCTCCTACAATCTCATTATCTATTGATGGCACTACTATCTCCTCTAGCCCCCAAGTGCGCTGCCTTGGAGTAATCCTTGACTCCTCCCTCTCCTTCAAACCACACATTCAGCACCTCTCACAAACCTGCCATTTTCATCTAAAAAATATTTCCAGGATCAGACCCTTTCTGACCCAGGATGCTACTAAGACTCTTATCCACTCACTGGTCATCTCCAGACTGGACTACTGTAATCTGCTCCTGACTGGCATTCCTGACAAATACCTCTCTCCACTCCAATCTATGCTCAATGCTGCTGCCCGGCTTATTTTCCTCACCAAACGCACTACATCCACCTCCTCTCTCTTACTAGACCTTCACTGGCTCCCCTTCCCTTTCAGAATCCATTGCAAGCTTCTCACACTCGCTTACAAAGCCCTCACCCACTCCTCTCCCATCTACATCTCTGACCTTATCTCCCTTTACACTCCCACCCGTCCTCTTCGCTCTGCTAATGCACGCCGACTCTCCTACCTACGGATTACTTCCTCCCACTCCTACCTCCAAGATTTTTCACGTGCTGCACCACTTCTCTGGAATTCCCTACCTCTCCCCCTCAGACTCTCCACCTCTCTACAGAACTTCAAACGGGCTCTCAATACCCACTTCTTCACCAAACACAGCCAAATCTCATCAGAACCCTCTGTTCTACGCTCTCTATGTACCCCATCTGTCTCACCCCTGTCTGTCTACCCTCCCCTTTAGACTGTAAGCTCTCACGAGCAGGGCCCTCTTCCCTCATGTGCTTATCCTTTTTCTTACTTTAATAATCTTTAACTGCATAAAATCCAGCAGTCTTCTGCTGCCCTGATACTTATTACAGTGTCATCTGCTGACGTAGCTATGTTTTATTTCCCCTGTACTTGTCCTATATTGTCGTCAACTGTAAGTTGCTGTTTTCCTGTTTTGATTTTTTGTTTATGTACTCTGTAATTGGGCGCTGCGGAACCCTTGTGGCGCCATATAAATATAGGATAATAATAAATAATAATAATAATAATAATAATGAGTTAAAGAAGGAAGTAATGACATTGATTAAACACCAACCTCAACTCTTACATGTACCAAGAGCCAGATCATCCAATAGGCAACCTAAGCTGATGCCTAGGGCCCAGTGGGCACCGAGGCACCCGGACTACACTAAAACTTTTTTTTGTTTAAACTTACATGAGGAATTGTGGTTGGAAGTTGAACTGGCCGCAACTCACAGCACCTACCTGCCCCAATTATCATTTTATCAGCAACATTCAGATGACGCTTAGAGATTAAGGAGATTGCAAATGGAAATAACCCCTTCCCTTACCATGTGTGCAACCCGTGTCACAGCTGGGCCAGACCCCGTTCACACCACAGGTTGGACCCAGCATATTGGCGGGTAGACCCCTCTCAGATGGCACCCGTGTGCAGCCTTTCTGTTCTGCCTATTCCAGACATCATCTCCAAGCGCAGGACACCCGCCTCCTCAGGTCACACTGGTTACACCGCAGGCTACCAAAGTCCGATTGCTGGGTCCCTTGACCCTGGTTAATTTTTTCAAGGACCCTTTTCCACCAAGATGCGACCCGGGTTTTTGCGTAAGTGTCATTGCATGTTATACAGGAGATACAGAGTGTACTTATTGGGCCTGATTCTAAGTCATACAGATATCTCTGCGCGGAGACAAATGGCGAGCTTTATGCATACAGCGCATGCACAGATGCAAGTGTATGCATATTTGCGCATGTTTGTACTAGTTTTAACTTTTCCATTATATATAATCTGTGCCCAGTTTGAGCATCTCTGCTTAGGTCTGTAGGGTTTCTACTGGACAGAGGCAACGGAGTCATCTGCCGCCGGACTCCTGCTCTTAAGGGGGCACCTCTCCTCCCATTCTGTGACACCATTCAATTAAGTTAATTATAGCTGCAGCTATCTCTCCAGTGGCCAACTTCTTTACTGGTCCATTACAAGTCACACCTATTTTATTATAGACACACATTTTAGTGTCTTACCCAGGATTAGAACCCATGACCTATTACACTGGAAGTAGGCATCTTACTGATAAAGTTGTTTGCTCCTGTATAGGAAATATGAGAATTTAAACTATATGAAGATACTTCTCTGACAATTACACGTAACTTCATATAGTTAGAATTCTCATGCTTCCGGTACAGGAGCAAATAACTCCATCAGTAAAAGTGTCTGCTGTCAGTGTAACAGGTCATGGGTTCTAATCCTGGGTATGACTTCTAAGAAATGTGTAATTTAAAATAAAACACAATGTAATGTATATATACTGTATATAAATTTTTCCCCCCAGAACATTCTATATATGGGGGGGGCACCAATATTTGTCTTGCCTCCGGACAACTGGGGCAAACTTACGCCACTGCTTCTGGAGATAGACAGACAGATGGATTGTGGGTAAAATAACTCTGCAGAGATTTTCTCTTCTGCTGTTGTCTGATATAATGTATTAATGTCCTACACCAGACCTCATGTACAGAACACTTGTTCCGTGTGTGCTTGGCATTAATATTTCTTCTTTATAATATATGTGCATTTATCAAGAAAGTTTCTGTTACCAGGTGCCTCCACCCCTGGCTGAGATCTCCTACTTTACATATATTTATTTATTTGTCATATATTATGTATATGTTTTAATAGCCAGTTACTGTATGTGTGACAGAATCACAGAGGGTGCGCCGGTTTCCTTCTAATTAGACAGACCTGGATATTAGTAACATAAAATCTCATTGTAAATCTAGGTTCATGTTACCGCCAAAGGTCCTGGTACTGCAGTCACATGTGATTTATCTCTACATGCTGGTACCATTTATCACTGACACATCTACATAGTCGCTGTGTTTTATTCATCTTCTGATACGACTGTGCAAACACATTTGCTGAGATATGTAAATTGCAGAGCGATATTACAGCAGTAACTCATGTACTACAACTTCTACTGTACGAGGCGTGTGCAGTTAGTTCCCGTATGTGCAGCACATAGAGTAGACACAATCTGACTGTCTGGTTGTGAGCTGTAATCTCTGGTTAAAGTTCCTGTGAAATGTCATGGCGCTGAACCGTACATAAGCAGCACTGCACACCGAAGAAGTCAGCATGTTCCCTTCCTTTACAAACTTGTTATAGAGCTCAACAAAGGCCACTGGAGAGCCATAATGTTCTACGACTACAAGAGATTGATCTGCAATAGCAAGAGAGTTTTGACCAACTGCAAGTTGTTTTGGGGGAGTAAGCACCCTCCCAAACCACTGTGTGTTTGAGGGGATTCCAGAATTTCGGCGCGGAAGACGGTCCCCTGGAAGATGAGAAGCGGCGGCTAACCTCTGTCCACCATCATCGAGGACAGCGTTGCTGCTGTATGAGCCACAGTTGACGTGGATACCAGGGAAACCATGGCCCAGTTAGAGAAGGTGATAGGCATCGGGATCCAACCACTTGATACTCCACAGAAAGCTTGGACTGACCAAGGTTTCTGCATGCTGGATGCCCCATCAGCTGACTCAAGAGCAGAAGGCGGCTTGGGTGACTTGGTGCTGCAACACACTAGCCAGGTTTGATGGCAGTCGCTCAAAGTCTGGGAGATCATCAGTGGTAATGAACCCTTGATCTACAGCTTTGACCTGAGACCAAACAACAGTTGGCCCTGTGGACCCCAGTTGGAAGTGCGCCACCACAGAAATTCCGAAGGGAGCGCAGTGTGGCCAAGCAGATGGTGGCTTTTTTGTGGCCAAGACTTGTCATATAGCTGTAGTACCACTCTTGCAGCAGTGCACCGTCACTGGCACTGGTATGCCAACCAATACCTACCGCAGGCACTGTCCAAGAACTCACGCTTGTGGTGCCCTTCTCCATCATGAAAACGCTCCTCGCCCATAAGTCCAAGAAAGTGGTGGATTTTCTGGCCCATGATCCAGAACTTGGTCATCCACTATACGGTCCAGGCCTGGCCCTCACCGACTTCTTTGTGTTCCCGCAAATGAAGCGCAGGATGTATGGGATTCCTTTTGAGTCACTGGTAGCTGCAGTGGAGACCTTCATCAGGCACAGAGAAGACCTACCTGCTTCAGACTGGTCCAGCTGCTTCACCAAGTGGTTTGAGCGCATGCAACTTTACATAGACTCCTCTGGCGAATACTTAAAAAAATGTAATGTTCATCTTGTTTGGAAATATTATACTATTTGTGCATCCGGAAATTTATTGCACACCCTTCGTATATATAGGAAATGTTTAATTATTATTTATTTATCCTGTTATGAAGATAAAAAAGAAAAGAACAAAACATTAAACATAAACTATAATAAAACAAATGTACTTTTTAATATTAAAAAAAAAGCGTGCGTGGAGGCAGCGCTTGGAGATCAGATCATCTCTAAAAGGCTCAGTACCTGTTTGGTCATCTGGCAGTGATTGCTACATTTTAACTCAACTTGTAATTTCCCAGAGTAGAAACGTGAAAAATGACTCGTTTTGCACTTTTCTGGGTAGTATATGAAACCATGGTGTCTGTATACCATCATTACAGATACATAATATTATTACCCCATCATGACCAATGACAGCTACTGTTCCCTTAGCGAGTGGTACCAGAGACAAATGGAATTAGCCGTACAGTATATTGAGCTTAGAACTCTTTACTAAAAAGTTTTTTTTATTAACATATAGCTATGTGGGCACTAAGGAAATAGTGATCAGGACACTATAGTAGCTTTAGGCTGGTGCTTTAGTACATCTTCAAGAAAATGTACTCAGGCAACATTTACAATAGGATAACTGTTAACTATTCTTTCTGCACAATGAAAACTTTTAAAGCATTTTAAATATGTATTTGTAACTACATATATCTATATCATTACATATAAGCATAGCTATAGGGTTTATTACCCATCATCAGATGTTTATATATATATATATTAGAGAGAGAGAGAGAAGGGGTATGGCTTTGAAAAGGTGTTTAGAACAAGCACGAAACGCGTCAGTCCATTCTTGAGAGCTCAAAGAAAACTATTTTATTCCACACAGTAGCAATTCCTACTCTTCAGCGGCAGCTCCAGAGATGGAGCTTCAAATAGGGGAGCCACACCAGCTGCCAGTGAGCCCCGGCCGGTGATGTTGGGCAGTATTTGGGGTGGCAGTTGGTGTGATTCCCCTATTTGCAGCCCCACCTCTGGAGCACCTACTGCTACTCTTCAAGTTCCAGACTTACATTTACACCTTTACCTGTCTAGCACAGAGAGAAATGATTGAGTTGGGTATGCTGTAAATGATTTCACTCCAGTGCAGCAGCGTTGGGCATCTGAGTGGGATGCACAGTTCCATTCGGCTGCCGGAGTGCAGCCAACCAGCCACCTGCACATCGCTTGGAATTATTTATCCACACCCTGTGGGATTTATTACACAGGGACACACACTAATTGTACGTATTACTGCCAGGGTGCAGATAATAGCTGTGACTTCACCTGCTCATCCACCCGCCTGGTAATCTGTCACTGTGCTTCTCATTTCTACACAAGTGCATCATCCGAGCTACCTGTGTGATACATTGTTATGTGTGACAAATACTGACATTATTGTTTCATTTATATCTCTATGAGAATATTGTTGGTCCACTTACTAGAACTGTGCCCATGTTTTATTGCTAAAATTATTTTAATTGTCATATTAGTTAATTTAAAATTGTATATATTATGTAAAGCTCGTGTGCAGCGTTCCCTATTGCGGAGTCCTAGATTTATTTGTGTTTCTGTTTTGCTAATAGTTGGAGGACGGGCACTCTTCTTGTTTAAGAGGTGTTCATTTTATGCAACCAAAAAAATGCTATTATAGATATTATAATCCCAGCACCGATTTGCCGCTTTCCTCTTGTTTTTACATAGGTAAATTATCAGGAAAATGAACCCAGTTGCAGGTCCCAAATCAGCAGCTGCAAAAACAGTTAATACAGGTCTGAGATAACTTTAACATACATAGGGGGGGCATTCAATTGATCGCAGTCAATTTTACCACAATTTTTATTTATTTATTTTTGTTGACAATTTTTTGCACAATGTTTCTTTTTCCGCAATTCAACTACATCCCATTTTTATCACAGTAAAAAATAACTACTATCGCGTGAAAACACACAGGATCCGGGATAAGTTCCATGTGTTTTTGCGATCGCGGCCCAGAGCAGGAGAAACAAGATCCCCAATAATGTTGGCTATTGGGGCTAATCGAATTACCCCCCAGGGATCAATTAGCCGTGGTAATTTACCATGACTAACTGAATTCCCCCCGTGGGATTAGTGATGGCCCTTGACCATCGATGGAAGAGATCTAATGGTTCACCGCCATCGAGGGCCTAGAGCCCCCTTATGTTTTTTTTCCATTCTCCTTGGCACCGGGACATGGGCTAGCTCCACCCTTTGACGCGACCTGCTAAGCCCCATCTCCACCTCCATTGCCTAGTGAGTTATAGAGCAGGGATGACCAATAGCATTAGAACTGTGGCACAATGGTAGGTATTGCTGCATCACAGTGCTGAGGCCCTGAGTTCAGTTCTGACCAGGGCCCTCTCAGTGAAGACTTTGTGTGTTCTGTGTTTCTCATAATTTTCTCTGGTGCCTCGTATACAATATATTCCCTAGTGAAGTGGGCAGAATGGGGAGATTAATGCAAAAAGTCTGAGGTCCTCGAGGAGGGGGCGGAGTCTAGTGACATATATCTAGGTAAATTTTTCCTTTTGGGTCTTAATGACTCTGTAGCCCAACCCACCCCCCATCGCCACCCACCTGCATCTCCTTTCAGGGCGTCTACCGGAGAGGACAACAGCAAAGTCGGCAAGTATGCTCTAAAGCCCTACGTAAAATAGATGATAATATAGAAATAATAGATAAGAATTCTAGTTCTATCCCAGCCTGTAGCTTAACTTTTACTAACCTGTAGCCAATCAGATTAATAGGCCACCGGAGCCGTTACAAAGCCCTCAGCAACTGCGCAGCATTGTCACAATATAGAAGACCATCGAATCCCCGTGGGAGTCTACGGCCACGTTTACATGCCACGCCTTTAGCGACGCTGGTGCTATGTTTCTCTGCATACACGATTGCAGCTGAAGGCAGATACAGGGGCTGTAAACGGTCGTGACAGATCTGCGTTTTTTGCCGCCACTCCCAGTTACCTTCCCCAATCTGTCTCTTCCTGCCAGTCACTCTGCGATGAAATTCTCACTGTGAGCGCCATCAACTAAGGCACCTTGGTGTGATGGCGGCACACGCGCAGTCCACCGATAGTCGCTCAGTTGTGTCAACATCGACAGTGCATACAAACATGTATTCCGCCCAGTGTCCCGTTCCGATGCTCGGCCGACCTGTAACCAATCAGAACTTTAGAAGTTTCATAGAACTAGACCAGTCCACAGAGATAGGTCAGCTTGTAGCCAATTAGAGCAGTGTATCCACACCCCACCCCCTCTCTGGACTCCTGGTTACACATGTAGCCAATCACAGCATAAGAATGTTCAAAAAGTTAATAGATCAAACTCCAATGCAAACAGCTACATGCAACCTACCCAGAGCTGTAACTAGGTGTGTGCGAAGGGGGCACCGCACATAGCGCTGCAGGGTAGGGGGCGCTGTTGGTGGCACTTGTCAATTATCTGTTTTAATTACTTTCACTTGCAGTTTCCCCCCATTTTAAAGCCCAGCATCTCCTGACCGCCCGTTTCATACACTGACTCCTTCTGTTGTTAATATCCATAGAACATTCAAGAACTCAAATTGAGGTTTCTTTATTATTCAGTCACACCGTCCTTTATTACATTTGAAGATGCTGACATACCCAAGATTCAAACCCATTGCATGTGGCATTGCAGTCAGACAATCTATTAATTGAGCTACTGTGTCTGCGGCCACGTTTACATGCCACGCCTTTAGCGACGCTGGTGCTATGTTTCTCTGCATACTTGCAGATAATGTGAGGGGGGGTGGGGGGGGGGGGGGGTAGTGGCGCCAATTCTCTCTAGTTACGGTTCTGAACCTACCTGTACATGAAACACACATCACACACTATGCTGCATTCTGTGCTCTACTACTAAGACATCAGCAACATAACTATTAGCTGATGCATTAATAATCATCTGTTCAACATGGAAATGTTCTTCGTCACATTCGTGGCTGCAGAGATATGTGTTATGTGTTATCTTCCGTCTGTAATGAGTAAATGAACAACCAAATCAATCAAATTAATCAGCCGTGGCTAAATACGGAGATAGGCAGCTCAACGTGAGCGACAACAAATTATTTTCTCTGGAATCTATAATGTAAGAAATATGTTAATAAAGAGAGTTACGGTCGGCAGAGATGATGAAACATATTGTCTCGTATGTAAGATATAGCGCAGAGCAAATCCATGGCTATGTCACACTCACAAATATCTTTCCAATGCACCCGGGGGCTGTACGGCTGAAACAAGAGCGTTCCGCCGTATGAGTAACTGTTCGCTATATGAATTGTTGCAGAAGAAAAGGAAACAATGATAGGGAGTAATTATACAACCTGCCATACTATCCTTCCGTGATCCCAGCGCATGCTGTACTTGCCTGCTTCTGCAACAGCGTTTCAGGGAGATTGTGAAAGCAAGACCAATGAGCGCGGTGGTAAAGTGGTATGTACTGCTCCGGCTGAGCATTGTCGCATTTTTGCTCATTAGGATCTACTTGTTGACGAAAAGACAAAGATACATTTCAGGGCTTGGTCATGTATTGTCTTCTACTCACATGTGGTTCCATATAAGTGACCACAATAAACCTAAGTGCAAGGTGATAACGCACCAGCCAGTCAGCTCCTGTCAATTTACATATTGGAGCTGATTGGCTGGAGCGTTATCACCTTGCAGTTATCACCGGTTTATCACTTCTCCAGGCTTAATACATCTGCCCCAATATTTGATAATGCATGTAGCCGAAGGGATCATTGTGCCTTCTAACCAATGCATTGAGATGGCAACTAAAGATCCCTTTTGAATGTATACGATGTAACGCCCAGGTACTCAGGTGTACTTGCTGTTGTGGCCGTCGGCTTCTTCTAGACACCTCACCAGCGAAGGCTCACCGTGACGGAGAGGCAAGTGTTAGTGTGACTCCCCTTTAGCAGACACAATGGCCGCCAGATGTGACGGCACAACACTGTTTTATTAGTTCAAAGACGAAAACAAATTGGCTCAAATACGGAGCAGTATTGAATTGTTCAGATATTACAGTGTGAGTGGACAATCTAACAGGCAGTATTGGGGCGTTCTGTGTCACGGGTGGGACATTTACACTAAAGTTTCCCTATAAAAATAGGGTCTCTCTCATATTATGAAGTGTATATACCTTATTGTGGTAGCATACATACAGTGTGCATGGTATTCTAAAGGGACCCATACACTACGACGATATGTCTGAGGCTGAAGTCGGAGGCGATTTGCCTTGAACTCTCCCGGGAGCTTCCTGGGACTGGTTCCGTACGATTCCATACGATTTGGTACATTTTGCATGCGATATATCGTATGCGATCCCAGCCGTGCCTGCGGGAACTGACATATCACGAGTGCAACACTAACGATCTAGGGGAGCCGATCCGATACTCACGGGAACGCGCATCGGATCGGAAACACATCCAAAATGCCCGATTTCACCCGATATATATTGACCCGAATGCCCGAAATTGGCTGAAATCGGGCATTATCGTTCTAGTGTATGGGGCCCTTTAGATGTGTATGGTAACTCTTTATTTGCATCTTTAGGTATGGCGTTATTGATTTTCAAACTTGTATCATGGGTGGGACAGAACGTAGACACACCTCCTCACATATCTGACATCTAAATTGCAGTGTAAAAATAAAGCAGCCAGTATTTACCCTGCACAGAAACAATATAACCCACCCACATCTAACTCTCTCTGCACATGTTACATCTGCCCCACCTGCAGTGCACATGGTTTTGCCCAACTGCTAACAAATTTGCTGCTGCGATCAGGTCTGAATTACCCCCCTCCCCCCAGTCTTTAGGTCGACAACACTTAGGCCAACACTCATTAGGTCGACTAATGCCTACATGCATTAGGTAGTCATGATCATTAGGTCGACGTGGCAAAGGTCGACGTGAGTTTTTCACTTTTTATTTTTTATTTTTTGAACTTTTTCATACTTTATGGTCCACGTGGACTAAGAATGGGAATAGTAACCTGCCTGAAGCATGGCGAGTGAAGCGAGCCGTGCGAGGGGACACGATGCACTAATTGGGGTTTCCGGTCACTTTACGAATAAAACGACACCGAAAAACTAAAAAAACTCACGTCGACCTTTTTCCGTGATGACCTTTTCCATGTTGACCTAATGACCGCGTTGACCAATTTCAGGTGTCGACCTAGTCACCGTCGACCAATAGTGGTTGACCCAATGACTGTCGATCTAGATACTGTCGACCCAACGATCACACCCGATCAGACACATCTACCATAGCAGGAAACTCATAATAATCTGCCTCTGTTTTTAAGCCCTGGTGTAGGTAACGCTGCGAAAATCTGATCAACGTTTACAAAATGTTCATTGTTTTGAAGAGTTTTCCATTTTACCCAACAACCTATTACAGTCATTACTTTCCCTGACCCGTCATCCTCATGGGAGCGCTGCGCAATTCCTGTAGATCTGTAGTGAGCAGTCTTTTTGGAAGATGTTTCTGGAACTGCCAATTAATACTAACAAAGCCCAAGGACAAGGAGTAGGAGGAGAGGAGGAGAAGACCAGGTGCGAGGAGAGGAGGAGAAGACCAGGTGCGAGGAGAGGAGGAGAAGACCAGGTGCAAGAAAACCAACCACCGAACAGTGGTTGGTAGACCTGGATTTTTATATGTCCCATAGAATAACCTCCTAGCCAGCCAGGGGCGTAAGGGAGGGCGTCCAGTTTTACAGGTAAGAACAAAAATCCCATATTCTCTTTCTTCCATGGGGACATTGGAAACCACGGGATGTCCCAAAGCTGTCCCTTCGCCGAAACATGTATTGCTAGAGGCGAATGACTCCAGTTAGAAAAGGAATAAGGAATTAATGAAGGACCACATAGAGTTCTGTCAGAGATGTTCTGCAGAGAGACCTCACTCATCCACTAAGGAGGCACCCAGCGACCGAGTGGAATGGTCCGTAGCAAGTCCAGAAGCTCCCGGGCCCCGCTATACAGTAGTAATGTCCCTAATCATCCCTTAGTACACTACTATTTTCCCATCTGTACAGAGCAAAAAGCTGAGATTTGAAAGCAAAGCATGTCAGTTAAACTGCTGCACCAGGCAGGCACGGGGTGTGACTCTACTAATATACACAGTGCATTTTTGAAGAGCAATATAGTCAATCGGTCAATCACACCCTGCTGCTGTCACAAAATGATATACAGTATAGTATGATAGAGAAGCACCACCCATAGACAAGAACCTGATGCGAAGGGACGATAGTGTATGATCAAAATAATTAGTTGAACAACTTTACAAGGGTGGTTCAATAAGTAAGGTAACAAGACCTTTCACGTGTGTCATTTCATTCTACTTCCCCTCCGGGGCAGGTAGACCACTGCTTCCCCTTCAACGTCTAAAGGGCACGTCAACAGCTGACATTCATCGCCAGCTTGTCGCAGTGTACGGTGATAACGTCATGTCACGGAAACAGGTTTGGTTTGGTGCACTACCGTTGTGAACGTGCTTGGCCGGCCGGATCGCTGCTCATCTTGAACGTCTGTCCCGCCATTATCAAAGGCCGTGCACCAGGGGTTAAAGTGGGGGGGGAACGAGGTGGAACTGAGTTCCACCACCTGTAATGGTTGGGGGAACTAGTTCCACCATCTCCATTGCCCTGCACAGTAATTCCAACAGAAAAGCCCAGCCCATCATCTGCGTCAATCGATGATACAGGCGGCACTAGTGTTGCTGATGAGCCTCAGCCATCTACTCCTTCCTCAGGTCCTGGTGCCTCCATGGTCCTCCTCCATGAGTTCCACCACCTCACCAGGACCACTTTAAGCCCTGCCGTGCACCAAACCCAAACCTGTTTCCTATGACATGACGTTACCACCGTCCTGTCTACCTAGGGCTGCTGGGGTCACCATCACCGCCACTGTCACTTGTAGTTCTGGAACAGCTGGAGAACCAGCCTGCCCCTGAACCAATAGCGCTATTTACTTACTTTGCTACATAAAAGAGTTTTTCGTGGTAACTTGTGACAGAAGAATTTGCAGAACGAATCGGGAAAGTTGTAAACAAATTTAGTTCCCTTCTCTGTGCGTTTCGCAGATATATGCAGACGCTTAATTTGTGTCCCTGGATCAGATGTAAACACAAAGCTCAATTTCAGTCCAAATGGAATAATTAGGAGACAAGAATGTTTCATAATGTAACAAAGAGCCAGACAGAATCCTATCTCCCTGATGCTACACACGTTTCCTCCACACTCACTTGCAAAGATTTTCACTGTGCTTACTAGTAAATTGGGATTTGTTTTCCTTCATGCTCCGGCTGGTTCTGCTTGGACTTCATTACAGCAAAGCAGCACAAACTCACTCTGGAACTCTCATTTCAGTCAATTAAAGTGCAGGAGACCAAGACTGAAACATCTCTAACATTAGCCGGACCATTCCTGGATTGTCTAATTGTATACGCTGAGTATCTGAATCAGCGTCCGGGGGTAAATCTGTATAGATAGGCAGCGTATGTCAGATCAAGGTACGACGAATAAAAATGATAGGACACTTTAGGCCATACCTCCTAACCGACTAGGGCGTGCTGCAATTAAACTGGGACTGTCTTGCATAAAAACTACAGTTGGCGTAGTGGTTAGTATTACCGCCCCACAGCTCTGAGGTCATGAGGCCAATCCCTGACCAAGACACTATCTGTGTGGAGTTTGTATGATCTTCCGTGTTTGCATGGGTACCCTCTGGTAACTCCAGTTTCCTTCCACACTCTGTGTTTCTGGCTTTTGACATAAAAAAAATATTCCTAGTGTGTGTGCATGTATCCCCGTGATAGGGAATATAGGGGTCTATTTACTAAGCCTTAGAAAGAGATAAAAATGGAGAGAGTTAAATCACCAACCAATCAGCTCCTAACTGTCATTTTTCAAACACACCCTGTAACGTGACAGTTAGGAGCAGGTTGGCTGGTAATTTATCTCTCTCCACTTTATCTTTCTCCAAGGCTTGTATGTATTATAGACCCCACAGATTGTAAGGTCCATTGGGACAGGAACTGATGCTTGGAATTTGCACACTCTATAAATAACAGAATAGATGTCAGGCTGTGGAATGTTACTTTTTCAGTTGCGTGCAGGATTGGACTGGCCCACAGGGGTACAGGGGAAACCACCGGTGGGCCCTACTGCCTAGGGGCCCACCTCCTGCTCTAAGGATCAGGTTCCAGACTGTGCACTTGAATTATACATATGTTACCTTATACTGGACTATGGTATATTTTCTACAGTGCATTGCTGTTATTAATCTGGTACATTATCATGCATGCAGCAGCAGCTGAAATTACTGTATATATTTATGAAGGGGCCCAGACGTTGCACTCTCTAATGGTTAGTCAAACCAATGAGGTGGTAGGCCACACCCCCTCTGCAGACTGGCCACACCCCTAACATGGGCCCCTACCACTGCATTCCCCCGGTGGGCCCTACATGTCCCAGTCTGGTACTGGTTACGTGTCTTTGTGTGTGTGTGTGCGGATATTTTATTCAGAAGTGTAAGACGCCCGTAAGTGCTGCCGTATTTTTACCAAATTGTATTTGTGGCGACTATATGCAGAGTTTTAAGGATGTTGGCTTGGATTTAAGTGGCAAAATGCCATCCAGTACAGAGCGCACAAATCTATTGTGGGGTGATAAGCGGATCTGGGCAGATGGTTTGTGTTCCTGGCCGCTGAGGGATAAGCACAATGATGTGCCAGAATATGTGCAAACAAGATTTTGTTTTGCAAAACGATATAATTAAATGACCATGAAGGGTGCAGGACATACTGTACTTACAGACGGTAGCAATTGTGCAGGGCTTATTAACCACATCCGTGTACCTGGTACAGCACACCACCTTAGACATGGCAACGTACCAGAAAATGTATTTTTTACCAAATCAACGATCCGTTAGACCAGTGGTTTCCAAACTTTTTTGAATCACGGCGCCCTACAATATCAGAATTTTTTTCACGGCACACCTAGGCCAAAAATTTCTTATTGAGAAATTTAGAAAGAAATATTACATTAAGTAGATGGCGTTTATATGTCATCCTTAGGGTCAGTTGTGTGGTGAGGGACAAGATTTGCTTCTATTTGGCCACATATTTTATGACTGGCAGCCACCAGCACTGGTTTTGCCTATTATATTGACCATGAATAATTTGAATTGGTCCTGGACCACCAACCCAGGGCACCCCTGCAAGTGTCCCGAGGCACCCCAGGGAGCCACGGCACACAGTTTGGGAACCTCTGCGTTAGACCAAAAAATGCACAAAATTCAAAACTACAGTATACAGAAACAAACCAGCTTACTAATAAAGCCACGAAAGGCATCTGCAGCAATTCTTTATGCAAAGGAATCCTGGATGTCCTTGTACCTTATAGGAATTAAATTAAAATGAATAAGGGTTAAATGACATGTTTATCATGAAACAATATGAAAAGTTGAAAAGTTGAAATGAATGAGGCAGGAAGACAAGTGTGGTAGCAGGCGGCGCTGGGCGGTGGTGTATTCACCTGTCCTACAGTCCCATCTTCACAATGGCAATGATTGTGCAGGTTAGAAGCAGTGGCGGATCCTTCCGGAGGGTGCCGGCGCCATCCGTAGGGCGCCGCACCATGCCAAGATCCGCCACTGTGCAGAGTGCCCCCCAGCAGTGCCCCCGTGCTGTGCCTCCCCCCGCTGTGAGAAGGGAACCAGACGCTACGCGTCTAGTTTCCCTTCATGGTGCTGGTCCCCCCCGCTGTGAAGGGAATCAGATGCTTAGCGTCTAGTTTCCCTTCATGGAGAGGACCTTTGCTGTGCGGTGCGCGATGACGTCATCGCGCACCGCACAGCATTGTAGCACAGACGCTAGGGGTCATAATTGACCTCTAGTGCCTATGCTGTGCTATGGGGGAGACGTCATGACTGACGTCTCTCCCATAGATCCGAGGAGAAGAGCGGCGCCGGGGGGAGGTCTGCAGGTCTGGAATCAGGAGCGGGGTATAGTAGTAAGTATACTTTGTTTGTTTGTTTTTTAATTTCCTTTCAGCGGCGCTACAAATGGGGGTGTGACTGACCACGCCCCCTTATTAAGCCACACCCCTAACTTTTGCCTGGGGCGCCACAAGGGCAAGAACCAGCCCTGGTTAGAAGGCAACCGGGCCAACACCTTGCTAAAGGGAGACCTGGATCTGTGTGAGCTTCCTGTAAGATCTGTACCAATGCACATTAATTACTGGAGATACACAGGGCTACAGCATAAACTTGTAAGATAAGTAACTGCGCAACCTATTTCATTTTGTGCAAAGGCTTCTACAGTAAGATCTAGCGCCACCTCCAGGCAGAATTTGGCTGAATGAGATTGGAACCCCCAATGTCAGTAAGTGCAGCTGCAAGTGCCATTGTGGTGCTTGGCTTGTTCTTTAACCCTTCCTTCACTGCTCTATAATAGTCTGTCACATTCGGCTCAATGTTTGTACACAATGGGCGATGTTCACACAAAGGAGTGATCATTGGCAGACTACAATGTGCATGCGTCAAGGTGCTGCTGCGATCTCGCTCGCAATGAGGATATCATTTTTGCGTGTAGGCTGCGTAAGTATATGCAAATGCAAATGAGTTCAGCAGCTCCGCAGCCTAGAGAGTTGCAATTGCGTACAAACATTGCATGAGACCAGGAGTACTCACTGAGGGAGGCCCTGCTCAGGATTATTTACACAGTATAATGTAGTAAAGTGTCATGTACACAACAAACAAAAGTATCTTGACAATGTAAAAAACAAACGCAAACATTGCATTTTTCACGTAAACTAGAGGTGTGCGGCGGGCACTTTTCGTGTTTTGTGTTTTGGTTTTGGTTCTGGTTCCATGCTCGTGTTTTGGATCTGGATTGGTTTTGCCAAAAAACATAAAAATAGCTAAAATCACAGAATTTGGGGTAATTTTGATCCTACGGTATTATTAACCTCAATAACATTCATTTCCTCTCATTTCCAGTCTATTCTGAACACCTCACACCTCACAATATTGTTTTTAGGCCAAAAGGTTGCACCGAGGCACCTGTATGACTAAGCTAAGCGACACAAGTGTGCGGCACAAACACCTGGCCCATCTAGGGTTGGTACTGCAATCCCACTGCACTAATGGCGGATACCGGATGCACGTCTAACACCAACATAGCTGTCAAGGCCTCAGTTATCCGCTTTGCAACAGGATGACTGCTGTGATATTTCATCTTCCTCACAAAGGACTGTTGGACAGTCATTTGCTTAGTTGAAGTAGTACAAGTGGTCTTCCGACTTCCCCTCTGGGATGACCATCGACTCCCAGCAGCAACAACAGCAGCGCCAGCAGCAGCAGCAGCACTAGGAGGAAGTGGTTCTTCTTCATCTTTCCCTATTTTATCCTCCAAATTTTTGTTCTCCATTATTTTTCTGGAGTTACAGTATATAACAATATGCGGCACAGGAGAGTGTACCCCTACACCACCCAGGGCAAACCCTGTAACAACTATTTGGATTAAATATTAATAACCCCTTTATTTGGAGTAAATAATATACAGCACAGGACAGCAATACTGAACTTATATGGTAGCACTACTGGACTGGATTTATACGGCAGTATCACTGGATTTATACGGCAGTACCACTGGATTTATACGGCAGTACCACTGGACATATACGGCAGTATCACTGGAATTATATGGCAATACCACTGGACATATATGGCAGTATCACTGGACTGGATTTACATGCCAGTACCACTGGATTTATATAGCAGTACCACTGGACATATACGGCAGTATCACTGGAATTATATGGCAGTACCACTGGACATATATGGCAGTATCACTGGATTTATATGGCAGTACCACTGGACATATAAGGCAGTATCACTGGAATTATATGGCAGTACCACTGGACATACAGTATACGGCAGTATCACTGGATTTATACGGCAGTATCACTGGATTTATATGGCAGTACCAAAGGACATATACGGCAGTACCACTGGATTTATACGGCAGTACCACTGGACTGGATTTATACGGCAGTACCACTGGATTTATACGGCAGTACCACTGGACTGGATTTATACGCCAGTACCACTCGATTTATATGGCAGTACCACTGGACATATATAGCAGTATCACTGGACTGGATTTATACGGCAGTACCACTGGACATATACAGCAGTATCACTAGACTGGATTTATACGGCAGTACCACTGGACATATATGGCAGTATCACTGGATTTATACGGCAATATAACTGAAATTATATGGCAGTACCACTGGACATATACGGCAGTATCACTGGACTGGATTTATACAGCAGTACCACTGGACATATATGGCAGTATCACTGGATTTATACGGCAGTACCACTGGATTTATACGGCAGTACCACTGGACATATACGGCAGTATCACTGGGCATATACGGCAGTATCACTGGATTTATACGCCAGTACCACTGGACATATACGGCAGTATCACTGGAATTATATGGCAGGACCACTGGACATACACGGCAGTATCACTGGACTGGATTTATATGGCAGTACCACTGGACATATATGGCAGTACCACTGGACTTATACGGCAGTATCACTGGAATTATATGGCAGTACCACTGGACATATACGGCAGTATCACTGGACTGGATTTATACTGCAGTACCACTGGACATATATGGCAGTATCACTGGATTTATACGGCAATATCACTGAAATTATATGGCAGTACCACTGGACATATACGGCAGTATCACTGGACTGGAATTATACGGCAGTACTACTGGATTTATACGGCAGTACCACTGGACATATACGGCAGTATCACTGGATTTATACAGCAGTACCACTGGACATATACGGTAGTATCACTGGACATATACGGCAGTATCACTGGATTTATAAGGCAGTACCACTGGACATATACAGCAGTATCACTGGACTTATACGGCAGTACCACTGGACTTATACGGCAACACAGGGACACCACCACAGAACTGATGCAGTACAACACAGCACCACTGGACTGGGCATATACAGCAGCACTGGATATATGGCAGCAGAGGACACCACCACTGTGACTGGACTGATGCAGCATAAGACACTACACTGGACTGAGCAGCACAAGACAGCACTGGAATCACCACCCCACTTTCCCTCCCACACAGACACTGAGGATGGAGACACATCCTCTCACTACACTCTCCAATTCTGGAGTGAAAATGGCTGTGACGCGCGGCTCCTTATATGGAATCCAAAACCCACAAGAATCTGACAGCGAGATGATGACGTTTTGCCTCATTCTGGTTTCCGATTCATGCGGGAAAACCCAAGCTGGGCTCAGATCCAGGATCAGGTAGTGAAGTCCGAAAGGGTTCGGTTCTCAGGGAACCAAACCCGCTCATCTCTAGTTAGAACACAACCACCCCCACATCCGACGTTTAATGCTTCATAGGCTGAATATGAATTTGTATTCCTGCAGCAGCCCAAATATAAATGACAGCGCAGAGAAGAATGTTGCCCTAATATAGCCGCACACTTGATATAATATACCCATAATGCGATATCAGCTAGAGAGCTCAATATGTAAACAGCCAATCAGAAGATTCAACACATTGTAGAGCTTCTGGTGCTATCATTATTGTCACCACCGTCAACGCCAACTCATGTTGCCATGATACACGTAATATATGTGACATATGTTTGCCTTCTCCAAGGGTAAGGGGTTACAAGTTTAAGATATACTGAAATCTAAGCTGACGCATTTTGCACAGAATGATAGTACATAACATAACGCCCTTTTTATGGACTTACATCCAACTCTATGTGAGGCTCATATTGTTCTCTTAAATCTTGCTCTGGGAGTAGATTTTAGGTTCATCCATGGCTGACCAGATTTAGGGGAGAATTGACCACACTTTCTAATCCAACCTGTGACTCATCATCTTCTTCTAAAATCGTCTTTATCATTCCCATCAAAATAAATTATGCAAAAATAGATTTTCACTTTCCCTGTGAAGGATTTCTGACTATATGCGGAATTTCACAACAATTAATTATCCCTGCTTATTTTTTTTGCGCACAATGCACTAGAATTGACTCCCTATCAGGTCTATAATAAAATGTCTCCGGTTGAGACTACAATATCTTGCCTGCGTGGTTCTACATCTAGGCCTAGATTTACGTAGCGGGTCTTTTGCAAGCCTTGGATTCTCAGCAGTTTTGACCCCAGAATTTAAAATGGCAATATCATTGGAAATATCGGGGTCAAAACTGCTGAGGATTGGCAGTTTCCAAAAGCCATAGCTTTGTAAACCTAAACCCTATTATAGGCCGCTAATGGCCTTTTAAAGTACAGAACGCGTTTTGCTGCTGCATTGAGAAATGAGGCAGTACTCCGCTACCTTATGTGGCGCATGCATGTACAGATACTACAGTATTAGTTACTATTACTTGCGTATCATTAGTACTGTGAGCATTTTACCTCATAGTGGTGCCGTGTAGTACTGTGAAGTCTTGAGCAATCGAGGCAGTAGTAATAATAATAATAATAATAATATTAATAATAACAACAATATATTGAGAAGATTCGCTGGGAAAGGAAAGTTCTGACAAGTTATGGAGAAGTCTTTGAATCTGCTGGAGATTGTTTTCTGAGAACATCTGGCATTGTTTGTAGAAAGTTTCCCCTAAGGATGCGATGGCTGAAGACTAAACTTAGAAAACACTACAACAGGGGCTCTGCCATCCGCCGGGTGTTTGATGCCACTTGCGACGTCTCATATTTGCACTGACAGCATACTTTTCCTGAAGTTCAATGTATTTTTTAAGTAACACAGTTACTGTGCCTTTCCCGAGTTCCATCTCAATCTGCTGAACTAATTAAAATGTCACCACTCATAGGTTTGACAGAGTGAGATCCTCGCGTGTTTCTCGTAAAAAGGAAAAGAAAAAAAATTTTGGTTTTCGAAAACACCACCAAGGATCTGAATGTAATTTTTAGCTGGAAGGCTATAAAAGCAGCGCAGTCTCCAAAATTGTGCGACTTGAACTTGTGTAAATTTATATTTTAGAAGCGTAAAGTGTACAGCTGTTTAAAATAAGAATTCTATAGTTTTAGCTACTTAGTGTAGATTCCAAAAATAAAATAAATTACACTTTTGTTACGGATAATGACATTATTTCATCTCTCACTGAATCTCAACGGCGTGTTCCATCCTAACGATATTTATGATTTTGATTTAAATAAGTGAGCCTGGAGAACCTGGAAAATCAATGAGACAGCTGATGTTTCCAATGGTCTGAACTGGAGCTTTTCAATCTCATCTGGTGGCTAGTATAAAGCAAATGTTCAGTTTGGTGGCTAGTTAATGGTGTGACTAGTAGGTGTTAATGACTCTTGTCCCATCTGTATAAATTTGTGTATGATTTGTATATTACTCAAGCCAGGGACTTTGAAAGATGACAAAGTCAGCTGTCTGGTCACATAGCGAAACGCGCAGACATGTTGTAAACTTAAATATGCTGAATGCGCAGAAAGGCAGCTTTATCATAACACCAGGTGGTGGCCTTGGCATTTGCGTAGGTAAATATTTGAGTTTATATTCTTTGTTTAATAACCATAATTGAGGCAATGCAGCCCTCTGCTTTTCTATTGCCTGCATTCATAGCTGGGGCCCGGCCCACCAAGGGATAAGAAGTAAGTTAGAATAATGTATGGCAGTCTAATTTGGACCCGAACCCTGGTGACGGTATCCTTTACTAACCGGGTGTCTGACAGAAGTGGGCAATGGGACTCCCCAGTGAATCACTGCTGCTATAAACTGTATTAAAGCTACTGTAAATTTTGGCTAAGTATATATTTTAATACAATTGACATTTCTATCCACTTATATTTATATAACCTTGTGCTGTGTCATCATATTCCCTGATAATCCTATGTAAAACGTTTCCACTGACAACAGATGGGTGATCTCTTCTCTGGTGACAAATGTTCCGTAATGTTTGTTCTTCATTTTAAGTGTTTATTTATTTTTAAATAATAATGTCCAATGATTTCTTTTACTAACACCAAGTAGATTTTATCAACCAGTTTTGTCAATTTGATGTAGGACATCGACCGTGACCATTTAGCAAGCATTGATATTTGCTTCTATTGGACAATGTTCTCCCAACAACGGAAGAGTTCTGATGTTTTCCTACCACTGATGGACGAGTTTTGATGATAACACATCGATGAGTCTTACCCTGACATATATCACTTTAACCCACTCTCCTATCTCATCCCTTAGCCCTGCCCTCTGCCTTTAAATAACCATGTTGCAGTACCATGGCCAGTCCTGTTCCGGACATCGATGAGTCAAACCATCCATGTTTTCCTGCAATAGAAGTACGGCACTAATGGCACCATTGATGGAGACCACTGATGGTGAATCATTTGATGTTCATCCCTGACTTAATGGGTTGCTTTCCAAGTTTTTGACATGGTGTACTGTGTGCAAATCAATGGCCACCAACAAGCCGGCCTTGTGATCTCATTCGGGATTCTGGCGTTGTTATTTCGACTGTCGGGATCTCCTCTTTTTGGTCTATAGTCAATTTAGAAAGTTAAAGGATTGGCCTACACAGACCTTTCCTATCACACTCAGGGGTCTATTTACTAAGCCTAACTGTCATTTTTCAAACCAAGTCTGTGACATGGCAGTTAGGAGCTGATTGGCTGATACTTTATCTCCGTCCACTTTATCTATATCTAGGGCTTAGTAAATAGACCCCTCAAACACCTGACCTGTCTCATTGATGAGGTTTCCTTCAACATCTTGCTAATTAGAATTAACCAGCGATGCCTTTGTATTGCCTAATACCTTAGGTTCTGCGGGACACATAAATAAGTAATCAGGAACTAAACATGTAAGTATCAAGGACTAAGGACTCCATCTAGCATTGTACCTTGCGAAAATACACTTTTTTTATCATCTTCCTATTTATAGAAAAATGCAGTACAATTGTTTATTTCACTGAGTTTTCTTATCTCTTGTCTTAGTGATGAAGCCTCCATAGGTCTCAGCGCCTACTCGCTGGCCCCTAACAGGCATCAGTGCCATGCACAGTGGGTGTATGGCAGTTTTAAACCCCTCTCCTGCTTCTGACTTTCTGCTGGCTCTGGATGAGCTAGAAAACCCGGACTTCTATTTTTCTACTTGCAGCTCTGCAATCCAGAAAGTCTGGAGTTATAAATTATTACTACAGGTGTAGAATGTGGTGCAGGTCTTGTTTTCTTCTCCCTTGGAGGGAGCTGATCACACAGAATTGTGGGCAGGTGTGGTGAGTCGCAAGCCCTCTCACCACAATATATATATATATATATATATACTGACCCCCAAGGGAAGAAGAGTGTGGAGAGATACAGCAACAGGACCAGCATGGCCACAATTTGTTCTTTCATGCACTCTCATCCCTCTATGGCTGGGTATGATACCATGTGACACATCAGTGGAGGAGCAAGACTGATCTCCTGGAACGTAGCCGTGGCAGATCTATAGCACAAGGTCTGTCCCAGAATGAAGTCTCTTTTAAATAGCGCAGTAATAGTTTTGCAATATGCTGCAATGACATGTAGAGATGTGCGGCGAGTACTTTTTGCGTTTAGTGTTTTCGTTCTGGTTCCATCCTCGTGTTTTGGCTCTGGATTGGTTTTGGCAAAACCACCCTTTTGTGTTTTGGTTTTAATTTTGGATCAGGATGATTTTTGAAAAAAAAAAAACCCATAAAAACAGCTAACA
Source organism: Pseudophryne corroboree (assembly GCF_028390025.1). NCBI lineage: Eukaryota > Metazoa > Chordata > Amphibia > Anura > Myobatrachidae > Pseudophryne > Pseudophryne corroboree. Next base: position 18,064,657 of record NC_086452.1, read on the forward strand.
TCACAGAATTTGGGGGTAATTTTCATCTTACGATATTATTAACCTCAGTAACATTCATTTCTACTAATTTCCAGTCTATTCTGAACACCTCACAATTTTTGTTTTTAGGCCTAAACGTTGCACCGAGGTGGCTGTATGACTAAGCTAAGCGACACAAGTGGGCGGGAAACAAACACCTGGCCCATCTAGGAGTGGCACTGCAGTTGCAGACAGGATGGCACTTAAAAAAACTAGGCCCCAAACAGAACATCATGCAAAGAAGAAAAAGAGGTGCAATGAGGTAGCTGGATGGCTAAGCTATGCGACACAAGTGTGCGGCACAAACAACATGGGACGTGCTGGAATTTGCCCAGATGTAATACACGCACAATATTGGTGGCACAGGAGAGCGTAACCCTAAACCACACACACACACACACACACACACACACACACACACACACACACACACACACACACACTCTCTCTCTCTCTCACACACACACACACACCAAAGCCTGTAAAATTAATTTGGATAATAATAACCCATTATTTGGAGCTATTATAATAATATGCAGCACAGGCAATCGTACCCCTACACCACACAGGGCAAACCCTGTAAAAATTATTTGGATAATAATATAAGTAATGTATATAACCCTTTTATTTTGAGTAAATAATATACAGCACAGAACACCACCACTGGACTTATGGCACAAGACACCACCACTGGACTGGACTTATATGACAGTACCCTGGACTTATATGGCAGTACCCCTGGAGTTGTATGGCAGTGTCAGACAGGATGGCACTTTAAAAAACTAGTCCGCAAACAGCACATGATGCAAAGAAGAAAAAAAGGTGCAAGATGGAATTGTCCTTGGGCCCTCCCACCCACCCTTATGTTGTGTAAACAGGACATGCACACTTTAACAAACCCATCATTTCAGCGACAGGGTCTGCCACACGACTGTGGCTGAAATGACTGGTTTATTTGAGCCCCCACCAAAAAAGAAGCAATCAATCTCTCCTTGCACAAACTGGCTCTACAGAGGCAAGATATCGAGACCTCATCCTCCGATTCCTCACCACTTTCACTGTGTACACCATCCTCCTCACAGAGTATTAATTCATCCCCACTGGAATCCACCATCACAGCTCCCTGTGTACTTTCTGGAGGCAATTGCTGGTAAAGGTCTTCCCAGAGGAATTTATAATTCATTTTGATGAACATCATCTTCTCCACATTTTGTGGAAGTAACCTCCTACGCCGATTGCTGACAAGGTTACCGGCTGCACTAAACACTCTTTCGGAGTACAAACTGGAGGTGGGCAACTTAGGTAAAATAAAGCCAGGTTGTGCAAGGTCATCCAAATTGCATCTTTTTCCTGCCAGTATATGTACGGACTGTCTGACATGCCTACTTGGATGCTGTCACCCATATAATCCTCCACCATTCTTTCAATGGTGACAGAATCATATGCAGTGACAGTAGACATGTCAGTAATCGTTGGCAGGTCCTTCAGTCCGGACCAGATGTCAGCACTTGCTCCTGACTGCCCTGCATCACTGCCAGCGGGTGGGCTAGGAAATCTTATCCTTTTCCTCACAGCCCCAGTTGCGGGAGAAAATGAAGGAGGAGCTGTTGGCGGGTCACGTTCAGCTTGAATTGACAAGTGTCTCACCAGCAGGTCTTTGAACCTCTGCAGACTTGTGTCTGCCGGAAAGAGAGATACAACATAGGCTTTAAACCTAGTATCGAGCACAGTGGCCAAAATGTAGTGCTCTGATTTTAACAGATTGACCACCCTTGAATCCTGGCAAAGCGAATGAAGCGCTCCATCCACAAGTCCCACATACTTTGCGGAATCGCTCCGTATTAGCTCCTCCTCCAATTTATCTAGCTGCTTCTGCAAAAGCTTGAAGAGGGGAATGACCTGACTCAAGCTGGCAGTGTCTGAACTGACTTCACGTGTGGCAAGTTCGAAGGGTTGGAGAACCTTGCACAAGACAGAAATCATTCTCCACTGCGCTTGAGTCAGGTGCATTTCACCTCCTTTGCCTATATCGTAGGTAGCTGTATAGGCTTGAATGGCCTTTTGCTGCTCCTCCATCCTCTGAAGCATATAGAGAGTCGAATTCCACCTCGTTACCACCTCTTGCTTCAGGTGATGGCAGGGCAGGTTCAGGAGTGTTTGCTGTCACTCCAGTCTTCGGCACGCGGTGGCTGAATGCCGAAAGTGGGCCGCAATTTTTTTGGCCACCGACAGCATCTCCTTCACGCCTCTGTAATTTTTCAAAAATATATATTATAGTATACTTGATATAGTTGCTTTCACAACTTGACACTGACTTATGATGAATGCGCTGCAGTTGACGTATAAGGGAGGATGTTCCTAGGTAGTCAAAGTCCTTACCCCTACTTATTACAGATTGACAAAGGCAACACACGGCTTGACACCTGTTGTCCGGATTTGTATAGAAATAATTCCACACCGAAGAGGTGGCTTTTTTGGTATTTTGCCCAGGTATCACAATGGGCTTATTCATCGCATGGACAACAGGTATCTCCCCCGGTGCCTGATTTAAACAAACCACATCACCATCAGAATCCTTATCGTCAACTTCCTCCTCTGCACCAGCAACACCCATATCCTCATCCTGGTGTACTTCAACAGTGACATCTTCAATTTGAATATCAGAAACTGGACTGTGGGTGCTACTTCCAGCACTTGCAGAGGGCGTGAACATGGTGGAAGTAGCCACCTCTTCCCGTCCAGTGTATGGAAGGCCAGGCATCGCAACCGCCGACACAATTGGACTCTCCTCGGGGATTTGTGATATCATCTTAGAATGCACAGTTCGTTTCTGTGCTTTTTCCAGCTTAACTCTTATAATTTTTCTAGCGGGAGGATGAGGGCTTCCATCGTCATGTTAAGCTGAACCACTAGTCATGCACATAGTCCAGGGCCTTAGCCATTCCTTGCCACGCCGTGTCGTAAAAAGGCAAATTGGCAAGTTTATGTTTCTCCTCAGACCATTTAAATTTCTTTTTTTGAGTCTTTTTACTGAACTTTGGGTTTTTGAATTTTACATGCCCGCTACTATCACATTGGTCTTGGCAGACAACGTTGATGGGATTTCACTGTCTATGTCATGACTAGTGGCAGCAGCTTCAGCACTAGGAGGAAGTGGTTCTTGATCTTTCCCTATTTTATCCTTCAAATTTTTGTTCTCCATTATATTTCTGGAGTTATATAACAAAATGCGGTACAGGAGAGCGTACCTCTACACCACACAGGGCAAACCCTGTGAAAATGATTTGGATTAAATATTAATTACCCCTTTATTTGGAGTAAATAATATACAGCACAGGACAGCACCACTGAATTTATATGGCAGCACCACTGGACTGGACTTATAAGGCAGTACCACTGGACATATACGGCAGTATCATTGACTGGATTTATATGCCAGTACCACTGGAATTATACGGCAGGATCATTGGAATTATGCGGCAGGATCACTGGAATTATATGGCAGGATCACTGGACTTACACGCCAGTACCACTGGAATTATACGGCAGGATCACTGGACTTATATGGCAGTACCACTGGACATATATGGCACTATCACTGGACTGAACTTATACGCCAGTATCACTGGAATTATACAGTAGGATCACTGGATTTACACACCAGTACCACTGGAATTATACGGCAGGATCATTGGAATTATACGGCAGTACTACTGGACTTACATGGCAGTACCACTGGACATATACGGCGGTATCACTGGACTGGATTTATACACCAGAACCACTGGAATTATACGGCAGGATCACTGAAATTATATGACAATACCACTGGACTTATATGGCAGTACCACTGGACATATACAGCAGTATCACTGGACTGGACTTATACGCCAGTACCACTGGAATTATATGGCAGGATCAATGGAATTATACGGCAATATCACTGGACTGGTGTTATATGCCAGTACCGCTGGAATTATACGGCAGGATCACTGGATTTATACGCCAGTACCACTGGAATTATACGGCAGGATCACTGGAATTATACGGCAATACCACTGGATTTATATGGCAGTACCACTGGACGTATACAGCAGTATCACTGGACTGGACTTATACGCCAGTACCACTGGAATTATACGGCAGGATCACTGGAATTATAAGGCAATACCACTGGATTTATATGGCAGTACCACTGGACATATACGGCAATATCACTGGACTGGAGTTATATGCCAGTACCACTGGACTTAAATGGCAGGATCACTGGTTTTATACGGCAGTACCGCTGGACATATACGGCAGTATCAATGGATATATACGGCAGTATCACTGGACATATACGGCAGTACCACTGGACATATACAGCAGCACAGGGACACCACCACTGGACTGATGCAGGATAACACAGTACCACTGCAATGGACTGGACTTATACAGCAGCACTGGACATATGGCAGCAGAGGACACCACCACTGTGACTGGACTGATGCAGCACAAGACACTAACACTGAACTGATGCAGGACACTGAGGACGGAGACTTGTCCTCTCTCTACACTCTCCAATGCCGGAGTTAAAATGGTGGTAACGTGCAGCTCCTTATATGGAATCCATACCCCGCGAGAATCCGACAGCGGGATGATGACGTTTTGCCTCGTTCTGGTTTCCGACTCAGGCGGGAGAACCCGAGCCTGACTTGGATCCGGGCTCGGATGGTGACGTTCGGGCGGGTTCGGTTCTCGCTCATCTCTAATGACATGCTGTGCGGGGACGGACTGGCCCACAGGGGTACCAGGGAAACCACCGGTAGGCCCCCCTGCCTGAGGGCCCACTCCTTCCTCTAGGGATCAGGTTCCAGACTGTGCACTTGTATTATACATGGTAGATATGTTGCATTACACTGCACTATACTATTGTGTATTTCAAGCCTCTGTGGAGGCTGGCCACACCCCCTTTGTAGGCTGGCCACACCCCTAAGTATGGGCCCCTATCACTGCATTCCCCCGGTGGGCCCTTCATGCTCCAGTCCGACACTGATGCTGTGTATTTCTATTACTGCATTCCTTACAAAATAAACCTCTAAATATCTAATATTATTTACAACACAATAACAAGTCAATAAGTCAGTAGAAACCTGTTCCACTTCCAACATTGTTACTATTTAAAATATGCCTGTGATCCTCTGTGTTCATGTCCTGTAAGGGAGGACGAGTGGTACCCAGTAATCACAGAGAAACTCTGTACGCGTGTCCGCACACTGGGCGTGCTCCGTGATCATGCGTACGCGTCTGCGAGCGAGGGAAAGTTGTACCAATTGCATCACCACTTGTGACTAATGGGACGTAACTGGGCTGTAATGTGGCGTCCTCGTGTAGACAAAGTTCACAGATGGCTAGTGCGTCAACGCAACAGCTGTGACGCAAATAAGCACATACCTGCAAGCCTAAATACGCCTAGGGATAGGGCTGGCATAAGTGAGCTCACTGATGATGATGATGATGATGACGGATATGAACCGAGCATATGGGCAGAGACTTATAGCTCGGCCTGCGGATGCAAATCTGCGTCTAGTTACGTACACTACGGCGGCTGGTCTCCAGCCCTCCATCGGCCCCGTAACGATCAACATGAGAAAATTAATTCCCGTTACACTTCCTAATTATTTGCAAAAGCTGCCAAGTTCATGATCCATAAAAATATATATATATATTTCAGCTGATTTATTTTATTTTTGCTAGGAAACATTAAAATGAAATAGATATTTGAAACCTGTGCCTCAGAAAAGAGATCTAGTTTCAGTCACGATCAGAATCTACTAATCGCACATTACCTTCCCCATATAGAAAATAAGAGCGTCTGCAGGAATTGGTTTCTTACCTGAATCATTATTTATTATTATTATTTATTTATTTTACCTGGTTTCCTTCCTGATTTAATTTAAAGATTGCAATTTGAGAATGAAATTGACGGTTTGTGTGCTGACGGCGATAAGAAATGGATTGCGGGCGCATTAATTGAAATATCTGGCAATGTATCTGGCTGAGTATAAATGGCAGCACGGTCCTTTAAAGCAATGTTTTTCTTTCCCGGCAAATCGTTGCTGTAATCAATTTGCTTCTGAGCGGAGGAACAACACTTCTCCTGCAGCACAGGAAGTGTGAATAATCTCTCTTCCTTATGTCATGATGGAATACATTCTCCTGCCACAATTAAAAACTCATTACCACCGTCAGGATTTCACAACGCTGTCTCCTAATGCACTACTTACGGAAACCTGTCACTTTTTTTTTTGTTTTACTTTGAGGAAAATGGTTAATTTGCCACGTCAGTGTCACCTATTACTGAGTAGCAATAGGCAAGAAATATCTGTATATTTCTCATCTAATCCATTGATCATTTTCTGTTATGGTATTTTTTATTTATTTATATATATATATATATATATATATCATTAAAGACAATATGAATCATTTTGGGTTTTAGTTACACCATACTTGCCTACCTGCCCCTCTCCATGAGGGACACAACGCTCTGTTCCTGGACTTTCCTGGTAATGTATGATTGCCATCACCTGTGGTGAAACACCTTTCTTATCAATTACCTACCTCACCACAGGTGATGGCAATCATACATTACCAGGGAAGTCCAGGAACAGAGCATTTTCTCCCTCATGGAGAGGGGCAGGTAGGCAAGTATGAGTTACACGCTGTACTCGAGTTCTTATAGTGCATTAGATTTTAGGTTAATAGGTTTTTAAATATTTTTTTGCTAAGCTCCCAGATCAGCATTCAGCATATTCTGATGCCCACAAGGGGCAAGTGACTCAATTCAGCAGATTCTGACATTTAGATGGAATGACCCAAACTGCAAGGTCGCCAGGGCCGCCAACAGAAATTGTGGGGCTTGGTACTGACCAGATAGGCAGCCCCCTTCGCACCATATTAAGTCCCCACAGTAATGCCCCTGACACCTTTTTATGCCCCCACATAACAAGGGGTTGATACTTGAAGTACTGGCACCATGACTAAGTATCAACCCCTTTTTATAAGGGAAGACTGCACCGGATTGGCTGGATGTGAACTGGGATACCTATTGGCTTGGCTTGGTCTCCAACATGGCAGCTCCCTGCACAGAGGACACATGTGGAACCAGTACACAGCCACTACCTCAGGCCTCAGCCTCCCAGATGCTGCACTCCAGCAACAGAACATGCCCCTGTCACCATATTAGGCCCCACACAGTAATGGCCCTGACACCATGTTATGCCCGTCACCATATTATGCCCCACACAGTAAAGCCTCTGACACCATATTATGCTGCCACATTGATACCCTTGTCATCATATTATGCACCGCACAGTAACTATAATAGAATCTGCTCATTGTCAGGGGTTCTGCTCGTTGTCAGGGGATTCCCCCCGCCCCCCAACCACCCAGTTATTCACGACTGCCTGCTTCAAATTAAAACTACAGAAAACATCATCCCTCCCAATATGGCCGCCGCCTCAGAGGGGACAGTTAGTGAAGATACTAGAGGCACCTTCTCTAGTATCTTTAATAACTGTCTCCTCTGAGGTAGCGGCCATTTTGGAAGAAACATTTTTAATACATCGCTGTAGACGGCGGCGGGCCGATGGACGGGGACGGCAGCGGTGAGCGGATGGCGGCATGAGCAGCCTGGGCCCTCTCTTCTCTGTCCGAGAGGCTGGGCCCGGGACAGCTGTGCCCCCAGCACCCCCCTGATGGCGGCCCTGAAGGTGGCTACAATATTCGAACCATTGTTAGATGTAACATTACCAATCTTTAGTTGACTAGAAGTTCTTAATCGCACTATTTATTCAAGAAAGTTCATGGTTGACTGTATTATTGGTTTGACCATGTTTGAGCTGGTTCAACCAAGTCCGAGTTCGTTAGGCGGTATTTGAACCATTTTACACACACGCTCGAGCTAAAAAAAAAAAATCAATTTTTTGCATTTTTATTTATTTGCGAATGTTGAACCCTGCAAGCAAATTTCAAACGTTGATGACAGCGTGACTTACCTGCGGATCGTGAAAGGGTCTTGAGTACAGTTAATTAAAAATATTAAAATCCTTTATTATTCTTTGAAAATATTGTTTACATAGTGTGAAAACATTAAATTGAGCCACATACAGTGAACCTCAAACATGACCTTAAACGTCTTGGAATTGGACTATGAACACATTTGGGGTCTTTGAACTGGTTTCATTTGGATTTCAAACTGGTTTAGAAGTGGATGTGCGTCTCTGCTCCCAATGCTGCATTTACTGTCCCTGTTTCATGTGGGCTACGTTCCCCCCACTGTCCGGCATTACGGAGCAACGTGGCGCCTTACAAATCAAGAACAACAATAATAACATTGTCCAGAAATTCTGTAGACGTATGACTAAATAAAGAACATTCTGTTTCCCAGTTTGATAAATGGGATGATAGAAACTTGCGCGTTTCATTGTCATCAGAACTGCCAACGCGGGCTACTCATAGTCCATAATTTCATGTGTTTGACTCATATCTACAAACCACCTACATTTCCTCTTCTACAGGCAAGTCATCATTCTCTGTAAGCAGCTGACAGTTACTACAATAAACCTGATATTATCGCTTCCCCCAGGGTCAAACGTAGGCTTGCTACAGAAGCTTTTTCCAAAGGCTTGATTTCCGAACAGAGCAAGAAAAAAAAAATTGCTGCAATAATTTCTAACCCAACAAGACACTTTTTTCATAGTAAAATAACTTTATGCAAATAACACGCACAGTTGAGTCACCAAGCGTTTATCCACATAGTGGGACGTATTCAGATATGGACGCAATAGCGATGTTTGCAGAGCTAGCCGATATTTGTACTACGCATGGCTCAGTCTCACTGCGTATGTGCGGTGATGGTTTTGCGACAGCGGTTGTAGCGTGGATTAGGAAACAGTGGGGCTAATTCAGATGAGGACGCAGTGCTATCTCTTCCTTGGAAGCAGCAGCATCAGCTTTGCCTAGTAATACAGTGATGCAGTAGTGATTTGAGCGGAGTTCTAGGATCACTGTGATACCATCGGGTGGCTTGTGGCACCCGTGGGGTCGTACAAGCCGGCCGTCGCCAACTGCGTCTTCAGATGCAGGTCACTGGCCTTGGCGTCTTAGTTGCGGCGGACATTGGGAGCAAGCATGAGGACATTCAGAAGTCCAATGATGCAACCGTTGTGCATCTGATGCTTCTTTGTACACGAGCGGACAGATCTGAGATGCCAGTGGTGGAAGTTTCAATACAAACCCCAGCGGCTGTGACATATGCGTGTCTTCTCAGATCCACTGCGCACAAAGACACAGCATTGCGTTCACCCTTCTGTATCATGCCCAGTGTTATCTAATGACAGGATTGAGAATAACAGTATATTTAAAAGGGTGAATGGTTTATTACACACTATATAATACAGTTTTAAGCTGCGTCAGCCACTCAGCGTTTGTCTCAGATTTTGTTGAGTGAGCATAAAAGATCCACTTACAATAGAGAGAGAGGTGTTCTTACCCCATGTGGTCAATACAGCTGACTGGACTGCAGGTTGTCTTACATGTAGCAAGGACGGTGTAATGGTTAGCATTGCTGCCTCACAGCACTGAGGTCCTGGGTTCGATTCCCACCATGGCCCGTAACTGTGTGAAGTTGTATATTCTCCCTGTACTTGTGTGGGTTTCTTCCGGGTACTCCGGTTTCCTCCCACAATCCAAAAATATACTGGTAGGTTAATTGGCTCCCAACAAAATTAACCCGAATGTGTGTGCGTGTAAATGTGATAGGGAATATAAATTAAATACAAAAAGGATAAAATGGAAAGAGGAGACTCTTATTTGGGAGCACTCTAATTCAGATGGACTGATGTGTTCCAATACCAGATACTGATAAGATCAAATCTTTAATAGGGTCTCATTAAAATATGGTTATAGGAGTTCCATTTAAACCAATATGTGGATCAATAACTCAGCGAGAATACAATAACACATTTAAGTATTCAATAAGTAGCGTAAATGTTACGGTATAAGATAAGCTAGAAAATCTATTATATGGCTCATAAATTGTCACATTGTGGTTATAATGATGTTCATTGTGAGATATATGACCATCATTTATTCTGCAAGGATCCCATAGTGAAATTTTATCGCAGAGAATTGAATCATAGGTCATACAAGCCCAAGTGCCAAATTATATTCTTTATCAGTGATACACAACTTGACAGCAGTATTTTGCAGTACCAGGGTGTTCCAAGGTGGTCTCCCATCCAAGTACTGGCCCGGCCCTCCACTGCTTGGCTTCCAAGATCAGAAGAGATTGGGCATCTCCAGTGGGGTATGTCCGCAACTATTATGCTTGCCTCACTTATCACTCTGATTACATGCACTATAAGCAAAGGGGTTAAAAATTTGTTAAATATTCACAATGATGCAAAGATGAACATATATGTGATGGTAAGGACCATGGACAAAATAACGGGTACAATGGTTATCTATTATGTGGAGATCTCATGGGTACCACAAACCATCGCCCCCCCCCCCCCAAAAAAAAAAAAAATTAGTTTGAGTAATGAGTGGTTTTTTTTGCGATATACAAAGAATGCAGCAATTTTTGCAGTACCAGGGTGTTCCAAGGTGGTCTCCCATCCAAGTACCGACCTGGCCCTCCACTACTTAGCATTTGTGCTCAAATGCAGTTAAGCATCTCCAGTGGGGTATATACGCAAGTATTGTGCTTGCCATAAATATCACTAATTTAAAATAAATAGAGTAAATACTTACTCAAAGTACTCACAATAATTGTGTTCTCAATAGTTATATATAAGTGCTAGGCATACATGTGGCAGTATGGACCACAACCTCAAATACTGTATACAATGGTTATCCTCTGTGCAAAGAATTACTAATAATAGATATCCTCAAATAAGGGTAAATGCACAAAGACCATTAAATTATACCAACACAGCCAAGTCTCCAGTACTTATGGAAAAATATGCAGCCACTGACAAATGCAGCTGAAACACCAGTGTAAGCCCTGCAGCAGTATAAGGTGTCGCATATGTATAATCACAAATAATGCAGTTTATGTGACACACAAAGAAATCGTATAGCCGTAAGCTAATATCAATGGTGTACCAGTATTAGCCTTGCAGCAACATAAAGTGTCTTACATGTCTAAACAAATCATGCAAGTTATGTGACATATAAAGAAATCATATAGCAATGAATTAGTACCAATAGTGTACCTGATAGAGAAACATCGCAGTATGTCTTAGCTAAGGGAATATAGATTGTAAGCTCCACTGGGGCAGGGACTGATGTGAATGGCCAAATTATCTCCGGAAAAAGCGATACGGAATATGTGTGCGCTATATAAATAACTGGTAATAATGTAGGTGGCTACGGTACTGTTGTAACATGGCTGGCCAAATCTACTTAAATTTAGGACTAATTAGTGAGTCACTTTAGTACTAAACAGGACGTAAAATAAAAATGTTAAAAATAAGCAAATCAGTCGTGTTGCTGCAGTGTGTGAGCACGTAGCATAAAAGAGACTAAAAGACCTGATAATCAGCTCACATCACACGTCACAAACACACATAGAAGAATTCACTCTTTTAAAAGGCCATAAATATGTGACGTGTGTTGATGCATGCCGATTGGTTTAATTTCCATCCATGCACTCTGATTGGCCGGATTCAACAGTAAATTTTGAAGAAGTATTGACTCGTTTCTAAATTTGCGAATCTGCAAATTTACAGCGAGCCCAATTAGCATCAATCATTTGCAAAAGAAGCGAAGGAATTTATTCTTCTCAACGTGCTATACAGGTCTACATGTGCGTCTGACTTTTATACATTAACTTAGTAAAATCATTCTCACACTTGTTTATCGGATTGATTTTTCAAGTTAAGTCGAAGTTTTGGATGGTAATTATCACTTAGGTGGCCAAAACTAAATTGTGTTCCTTCCTTCAAACTTTTGCCGTGCAATCCTACCTCCAACAGGAAACTAAGGAAATCCTTCCAAATTCTGCGTATTTTCTGCTCACGTAAACTCCGGGGAGGAAGGTCTGAGCTGCTGAATGTTTTTTTATATGTAGAGTTGCAAGGTCTGTTGTTGATGTGTTGTTTTTTTTAACGCGGCATAATTGTTTCTATGTCTTTGTACTGTACATTACGTGTCAGATATAGATACACACTTAAGCGTACTCGAAATACATAATAATAAAACAAACATCTGGAGCAAACAGACAAAACCTTTACAAATATTTCAATCTTCTACCTACGTGTCCTGCTATTCATATATAGTACATACACATAACAAACATAATAAAGGCATTTCAATGGAAAAGCTCTCAAATCACACGCTGTTCTTTTAACATTAATATTCAAGGGTCTCTGAGTGTTTTGTTTTTCTTTCTGCTAAACGCTTTATTTTTTTATTTTTATAAACTGCGAGTTCTTCGTAAAATCCATAAATATTGATATTGTCAAACGATGATCACCTGCAGATTGTCCTAAGTCTAACATTTGATTCCATAATTGCTCAACACTTCAGTATACGGCTGTTAGCGTATAGTTACATCGCACCATTATTGGTCATGACAGATTGGAATTGATCTTTTGTTACGGACGAATGGCGATGCCACTTATAAATGATGGGGCAGTGAGGCACCTTGGTTTGCCCTACGTCAGGGCTGGCCAAACCGGTCCTCTAGATCTACCAACAGTTCATGTTTTCCAGGCCTCCTGGAGATCTGTAGAACTGTCAGTTAGGAATGAATGCAGCACATCTTAATTAGTAATGACTACTCCTGTGCATCAGCTAGGTGGTCAGGAACATGTGAACTGTTGGTAAATCTTGATTAGATTGGCCAGCACCTGCCCTACGTGATCGAAGCCCAGAAGGTGCAACAATTTATTGATTGTGGCAATTTTTTTTTTTTTTAGAATCTAGATTGTAAGCTTGCGAGCAGGGCCTTCCTACCTCTGTCTGTCTGTTTTTACCCAGTTTTGTTCTATTACTGTTGTTCTAATTGTAAAGCACAACGGAATATGCTGCGCTATATAAGAAACTGTTAATAAATAAATACCACATCATGGTATAGGGGCTGGTAAATTTGATTAAATTGACCAAATCAAAATCGTTGTCTGGGAACTGACGTATAAGAGCTGCGGACTTTCAGTAAGTCTGCTTGGTGGTGTTCTTGGTTAGTAAGAATGATGCTTAGGGAAATATGGCTCTAATTCAGAGTTGTGAGCTATTCCGATGTGCGGTTATCAGCAGACTGTGCACGCGCTGCGATCGCACTGTACCGGCGCAAAAGTATCTTTGCAATTGCGTTCGCAATAAGAATACAGTCACAAAGTGATTGACAGGAAGTGACCTTTTGGGGATGGTAACATGGTGTGTGGGAGTGGTTGTGTCATGGCCGTTTGCGGGGCAGGTATGTGATGTCAGCTGTGAGCTCCTGCGTACAAAAACATGGCGCCTACGTGGCTACTGCACCATCTGGCCTGCGTAGCTTTAGGCCTACTATGAGCAATAAATGTTTAACGTTCTTGCATATAGGCTGCGTGTGTGTATACAAATTGCCAATGAGTTGCGTTCGCTCCTGTGAGCATCTATGTTCATTTGTGGGTGGCAGCCTGGTCTATTAGTTACTGAACTTGGGCTGAGTGCATATTGAAGGCTCATGGAAAATATTTAAATGAGATTTAAAGGATAAATGAGAAATCGGCATCCTGATGGTTAGAATCCCGTCAGGTAAGTATCCTCTCACCCTAACCCTCCCTCCCTTACCACTGGGTCACCCCATACTTTATTTGACTGACAAAAACTGCCAACTCATAGGGGGTCATTCCGAGTTGATCGCTCGCTAGCTGTTTTTAGCAGCCATGCAAACGCTATGCCACCGCCCACTGGGAGTGTATTTTAGCTTAGCAGAAGTGCGAATGAAAGGATCGCACAGCGGCTACAAAATAATTTTGTGCAGTTTCAGAGTAGCTTCAGACCTACTCAGCGCTTACGATGACTTCAGACTGTTCAGTTCCTGTTTCGACGTCACGAACACGCCTTGCGTTCAGACAGCCACGCCTGCATTTTTCCTGGCACGTTTTTTCGAACACTCCCTGAAAACGGTCAGTTGACACCCAGAAACGCCCACTTCCTGTCAATCACTCTGCAGCCAGCAGTGCGACTGAAAAGCTTCGCTAGACCTTGTGGTAAACTACATCGGCCATTGTGACAGTACGTCGCGCGTGCTCATTGTGCCGCATACGCATGCGCAGAAGTGCCGGTTTTTTGCATCATCGCTGCACAGCAAACATTTTCAGCTAGCGATCAACTCGGAATGACCCCGATAATACTGTGTGAATTCCGACAGGAACAAAAAGAAAGAAAAAATCAATGATACAAGTTTAAACATTTTCCTTTTTCTGCTTTTACATAACACCTTTGAAACAAATTTTACATTTAGTTCAATATTTGTTAGAATATTTTAGAACATTTAGCGTTCAAACGATTCTTGGAGAGAGCATTTTTTTATGTATTCCACCTAAACCTATAGAGTATATGCATATTTTATAAAACGGCTGCAATGTACAATCCGTCTGCACAAAACTAAACCCAGCAAAAACAGTCTCTGGCAAAAACTCCTCGGTGCAGATGTGTAATCCTACTGTATGTCACATGGTTTCATGTGGCCGGAACGTTTAGTGGTTCAGAACTTGCCAATCAATTCTTTAAACCCGTTTTGTTTTACACGCTGACCTTACCAGATCTGAAGACGCTCAGATTGAAATTATTTTTTGAAATGAGCAAAATTTTCAAATTTTGCAAATACAATAAATTGCAGAATAACATTCGCAGAGCTTTGCACTTGTGCGAAATGTCCACTTCCTGCGCAAAATTGGATTTGTGCGAAATGTTGCCATTATTGTACTCATGTCTGCCTGTGATTGTATAGGAAGATAGTATTTAATATCTTTACTTATATGTTGCATATTATTTATATGTTGCATATTATTTATATGTTGCATATGTTCCTTGTCTTGTTACTCATCTGTAGAAAAGCAGCAGAAAGATTTACCCTACTAAGAGCTAACACAAGTTTCCTATAAATACCTCATTCATTATTCATAGCGTCCTCCCATTGTGATCTTTGAGCGAAGTCATGGAGCTCAGACAAAGTCTCATAAAACAGTACGTTCGATAATAAATACAGTGTCAGACAGACCTACTATTCAATAAATCACAGGAGCTCCAGATATTAAAACTCCATATCTATTTAAAAAATAATTTATATCCCTCTTTAAGGCAAATTAATTTTATGTGGTAGGAAGTATTGTTTGTGAGTTTTTATAGTGCAGCGTGTGTACTATAGAAGGGCTGATTGTCGTCGTCGGAAAAGGCCTTCAGTTAGACTGTAAAGGGTCAATTTACTGAATTACAATTTTAATAGATTTTAAATCGCTAGAAATCATTATAAATCGATGTTTCAGCGACTAAATCACAGATTTACTAACATTTAAAAATTGGTGTGTGGGAGTAAACAGGAGCACTCAGAGGAAACCCATGCAAACACAGGGAGAACATACAAACTCCACACATATAGTGTCCTTGGGCCAGATGTACTAAGCCTTGAAAGTAATAAAGTGCAGAGTGATAAAGTACCAGCCAATCAGCTCCTAACTGTCATTTTTCAAACACAGCCTGTGGCATGACAGTTAGGACCTTATTGGCTGGTACTTTACCTCCAGCAACTTTATCTCCATCCAAGGTGTTAAATTCGATTAACCTTCAGGAAAAGAGCAATACCTTAAATGCACAAATGTTCAGGCCGCTGCGACCGCTAAGCGCGTGTGTGTGTGAAACCCCTATCAAATGCGTACACGTTGCGTAAGCACGCCGACACGCTGTAAGCACGAAGTAGCTACACGTGCGGCGGAATACACTTTATAACCCCTAACAGGAAAGGAAACGCGACACCAATTGTATACGTTATGTTGAGGTCCAACCCAGCAACAAATATTTACTCAAAAGGGGGTACAACAAGAAATACAATCACATAAGAGAAAAGGCTACAATCAATGGATACATACGTTTGTTCGCCTGCGCCACCCAGTTCTGGTCCTCAGTCAATCTGGGTAGATGACCTTCAGAGAATGTGTCTGACCGGCCAGGAGGCTAGGCTTTATACATTAGTCCAAATCATGAAATAATGGAAACTGTAATCTCTTCTCCCAAAGGTCAAAGGGCTGGTCATTTACAGTACAGGAGGGGTCATAGGTCGGTTTGAATAGGTGGGCGATGCCTGGTCCAGGTGCACTTGCAGATGTTCTCCACTGGGTTCCCGCCGAATATCAAGAGTACAGTAAATACAGTGTAATATTAATATTCTGTTCCTGCGCATATCTATGCGCAGGAGCGTGCTACCTTCTGTAAACTGCTACCAGAATATTGCCCTTGAAATACTGTACAGCTGGATACCAAACACCACATCCTAACCCTAATTCTGTCCCCTGATATCCTGTAAAGTTGAATCCCTCTGTTGTTATACCTTTGAAGCAAACGTAACTCGCTGGTGCGGTGCATGTAGGCTATGTGTAAATTATGCACTATGTGGATTAGATATGAGATATGTCTTTGTGGCTTTTCCATGCGAATGCGTGTGCTACCGTATTTACTCATACCACGCGCTAATATGCAGGACCTCGTGAGCCAATATACGCAACGTGCGAGTATGCGCACGCACGGCAGAACAAGCACACGCACGGAGGCCACTCTGTGTGGTGTTTGCTCGTGATGCGTGTGCCTATAATATTTTCGACTTCGACAAAGGCTTAGTAAATAGACCCCTAAATCTTAAAAAAAAAAAAAAAAAAAAAAGCAAAACAAAGTGACAAAGACTAAAAGTAAATTTAAACTCCTTGTCAAAGGACACTGGAATTAGCACTGGATGTAGGGTTTTAAATGAAATTATATGTTCTCGATATTTGCAGAAAAAAATATGACCTGCTGTGAAGGAAATAGGATTATGTATTGCTCTTGTTTGCTCTAAAAAATTTAAGTCATTAATTTGTATATGATATATGGGAGCACTATGGTAAGTCAGACTCAGTATGTAACATATTCTCAGCATACTGAGCCTAGACTACTAATGATATATGGGAGCACTATGGTAAGTCATACTCAGTATGTAACATATTCTCAGCCAACTGAGCCTAGACTACTAATGATATATGGGAGCACTATGAAAAGTCAGACTCAGTATGTAACATACTCTCATCCTACTGAGCCTAGATTACTAATAATATATGAGAGAACTATGGTAAGTCAGACTCAGTATGTAACACATTCCCAGCATACTGGGCCTAGATTACTAAACACATGGTTAAAGGTATGCAAACTTCTCAAGGGAATTTTAGAGATAAGTTCTTCAGCAAAATCCATTACAGTATCATTAAACTGTTTGCAAAAGTTATGACTAAAACATTGACTAAACTTAGACTAAAATGAAAACTGATCTACTGACTAAATCTTGACTTAAACGAAGCAACAACAAAAAAAAAAAAAAACTAAAATGTGACTATGAACCAACTAAAATTTTAAATAAGTGATTAAGACTAAAAGCAAAATAGAAAATCCATGTCAAAATTAACACTGCCTGTAACATGGCAGTTAGGAGCTGATTGGCTGGTACTTTATCACTCTCCACTTTATCCCTCTCCAAGGTTTAGTACATCTCTCCCATAATTGTCAGGAATTGAACTCAGAACCACAGGGCTGTTATACTAACCATTTTGCCAACCATGCTGCCAACAGTGTGAGCACCATAGAAACAGAATGCTGCTGCAGGTGGAATAAGGCCAGTGTTTAATGACTCCTGATTATTTTAACGAGCTGACCTGGAAGTGACCCCAGGCGGCACATGGTTGTCAAGTTTCTATTCTTGCCGGACTGCACATTTCACGGACGATGAGTAACCCATAATGTTACTTATAGCACCTGCTGAAATGGTCAGTGAAAATGACCTTCTATCTTGAAATGAGAGCGACTGGGCTACAGTATATCCAGTGATTGAAGTACCATCACTGCAGGGAGTGCAGCCAGCATGTGTTCTGTAGATGGCGGGGAGGGGGTGCACTGACTGGCTCACCCACACTAGACCGTCTGCAGACCGTTACAGGCCTCCTCTGAGCTTATGGTAATCAATTGGGAGCAGAGGGGCAGTGAGAGGGCCATAGTCAGGCTCTAGAGCAAAGTGTGGTGGAAGACCGCCCAGGGCCGTCATAACAGCATTGTAGGCCCTGGGCAAAGCAATGCACTGGTGCCCCTATCCACCCATCAATGAAAAAAATCAGAACATGCTCCTTCCTGTGGTACTGCACCATCTCTCCACATGCTTCCATACAGTGACTGGTTGCCAGCACTCTGATTGGTGGATAGCTCCAGCCATCCACCAATAACCAATCAGCATGCTGGCAGCCGATACACTGCCTGGCTGGGAGGCGGGTGGAGAAGGCTGTCTGGCTGCTCTGATTGTGTGATCGCCAGCGGCCTTCTGCTCGGAGGCCCGTAGAATTGTTGGGCCCTGGGCAGCTTTACATTAAGATGGCCCTGAGACCACCTACGAATGTAGCCAGCAGTTTACATGCAGTCACAGACATGGAATTATTATACCTTTATTGCTTCATTTCCTGTTACATGTTGGCTAATGTTTCCCAGTTCCCACTGTCTCCTCGCAGGGGCTAATCTACATATCAGTCTGTAGACAGTTTTGTATGAAGCAGATGATGTCAATTAGATGTGATATCTCCTCATACTTTAGAAATCACTGCCAAAATATTGTTTGCTTTTGTAATCAGATTAGAGTTTATGAGGTGTCAGAATGATAGTAATTAATTTACATGTGGAGTTTATGGAACGCGCAGAAGGATACATTTCCTGGAGGGTAATTACCGTCTGTGTCATTTCAATTTACGCCAATGCACATTGTAAGCGGCCCATATATGTAGCAATTCAGTTCCCAAATCATATCAGCCATAAGCCGCTTCTTCATGTGAGAACCCAAACTGTCTACAGGAACAGCTCATTGGGGCAGGAGATATATCAAGCCTCGCGAGAGATACAATTATTATTACATTTTATTTACAAGGCGTCACAAGTGTTTCGCAGCGCCGTACAAAGGACAGTACGGGGAGAGAAATCTTAGCATTACAGTAAATAAATAACAGAAATAGAGTGCAGGTAACAAAGAGCAGCACAATTCTCACACATAATACAGCTAGGATGTAAGTAGTGAGGGAGTGATCATCGTACTACTAGGAGCTGGTGACCATAGATGGAGATGAGCCTTTACCAGCAGGAGAGAAAGCGGGTAAAGATGGTCGCTGAGTAGGGGAGAGCTGTGAGTGAAAAGTGTCAAGAAGAGGGCTTAGGTAACAAGAGGAAAGAGGGTCCTGCTCTGAAGAGCTAACAATCTAGTGGGAAGGGGCGACAGACAGATGACATGAGGTGCAAGCAAGCGGGAGGAAGCCTGATGGCAGTATCTAAGCAAAGCTGAGATGTTCAAGGCATGAGGCAGGGAGATGGAGGAGCAGCCTCAGGACTAGGTTATGCATCAGAAGGGTACGCTCTGATGAATTAGTGGGTTTTCAGTGCCCGTTTGAAGCTTTGCAAGTTCGGGGAGAGTCTAATGGGGCGGGGGAGCGCGTTCCACTGAAGGGGTGCTGCACGGGCAAAATCTTGAACTCTGGAGCAGTTGCCCAAAGCAGCCAATCAACTTTCAGCATTTCATAAACTGTGCTAGATAAATGACACGAGATGACTGGTTGGCTTGGACGACTTCTTCTTCTTAACTCTCGCACCAACCAGCCCCTGGGGAGAATACCAATTCATAGAGCTCAAATCTCAGCTACTGTATGTAACAGGTTCTTATCCAGTATTAGTAAAGTGGACGGAGATAAAGTACCAAACAAACATCTCCTAACGGTAATTTTTCAAAAACAGCCTGTGACATGGCAGTTTGATGCTGATTGGCTAGTAATTTACCGTATCTCCATCTACTTTATCTCCATCCAAGGCTTAGTAAATAGACCCTTTAATGAGAAAATGATGATATAATGATGCATTGTACCATGTTAAGCAGTAGGTGAGAAAAGAAGGTGCTTGTTTGCTTAACCAAAATAAAAATAAAATATTGTGACAATAATGGGACGCTTTTTGTAATCCAACAATAAAATAAATATAATCAAGCTTGTAAAATTCAGCAGTGTTACTGATGACACTTAAAATACAAAGCAAATACGGTATATACAGTCTGTATATATGTCTGAATATAACAAGGGAAACATCACAAGGACACCTAGTGCAGTGAATCAAAAGCAAAACAATATACTGTACAGATATGTGGCCTTCAATTGAACTTAGGTATGTAGGACTCATGCCAACAAATCAAATAATATCAGCGTAACTGAACCAGTAGATATGGACCTCCTATCTTCTTCTTCCTCTTAAGACCCTCTCAAAAGAAAATGTATAACATGACCAAAGTATAGAATAATTAATGAGTATTGTATTTATTTAAAGGTACACATACTGTACAATAAAAAAATAAATATGTAAGTGTTATCTGAGAGTACAGCTCCAAAAGTAGCTTTTTGTATGGTAGACAATCCACAGCCGATAGGACAGGATGCAGGATTGGCTGACGCGTTTCGCCCTGACACTAGCACAGTGTCATACTGACTGGCCTCACACTACCAGGATACTGCTTTGTCTGTCTCCTTTCTCACCTTTGCAGTGGTAGCCTCTAACATTAGGCAGCAGATCCCAACAGGAAATGGAGGATTTATATTTCAGTAGATAAACACCCATAGGGTATTAACAACCCGTGAGTACCATCAGCAGGAAATGAAAGACTATGGCAAAGGTGGTAAATATGTTGTTTTGGTTCCCAAATGGTTTCCCAAAATGTAATGATAGGGTTCCCTGAGCGTCAGATATACAATACATTCCATTCGGAATTGCCTCGCTTTGGATCCCCAAAATATGGAACACTAATAAAAGAAGGTTGAGTGCCACTGAATAAGAGGAGTGCAGCTACAAAAAGTGAGCACCCCCTAGCGTCAGATGCCATTGTACAGCTTCCGATCATCCAGACACAGCCCTGTGCAGGTTTTCTGTAGACATCTCCGGAAATTCCATCCTGTTTCTACTAGAGATCGTTACTTTCCTGAATTGTTCTACAGAATTTAAGGTTAGATTTGTCAGTACTTCTAAAAATGGAAAGTGGAGGTGTTACCATATTATAGCACCCAATCACATTCCAGCTATCACTTCCTCAAATGGGATAGAAACATGTACAGTAGCTAGAATCTGATTGGGTGCCTTAGAAATTTTAGTAGATCTACCATTTATTGTTCCTGAGACCTAGAACCTACGCCAATGTTTGGATAGATTGAGAGAGACAGAAAACCTTTGTGTCTGTTTCCCTTGGATATTGAGCATCTAGTCTCTGTCGCTGCCTATCTAAACGCTTGAGTGTACGTTCAAGAGTGATTTCCCATTATTCCTGTAATTCTGACATCATTGTAACAGCTAATAAAAACAGTGGAGCTTACAATCTATGGCATGGATGTATCAAGCGGTGAAAAGGTCAGTTCAAACATAAACAACAGTGCAGAGAATTTTAGCTCCGCTCATGCTTACCCATACGTAGGCAAGATTGAGGTTGAAGAATGTAACCAGTCCAAACATTGCAATGTTAACCGGACAGAGTAGCAATGTGAGGTTCCTGACAAGGT
Source organism: Pseudophryne corroboree (assembly GCF_028390025.1). Taxonomy (NCBI): domain Eukaryota; kingdom Metazoa; phylum Chordata; class Amphibia; order Anura; family Myobatrachidae; genus Pseudophryne; species Pseudophryne corroboree. The sequence goes on from NC_086452.1 coordinate 18,086,505, forward strand.
GTTTATATATACAACTAACTTTATATCAGTCATTTTCCGGATGATCAAGTACGTACTGCAAACAACACCTTCCGTACATGTTTGTGGTTGTATTCTATTAAAGGTGATGTTGTAATATAATGGGTAAAGGGAAAGTTGTATTAAAAATACTGTATAGAATAACCTTGAAGCTGTGTGTATATGTATATGAACATGTATATGAAACATAAATGCATTTGTGTTTAGACTTAGATCCCATCACCAAGATATCTCATTATGGTATGCAACTATTCCAAAATATGGAAAAATCCAAAATACTTTTGATCCCAAGCATTTTGGATATGTAAGACTCAACCTTACAACCCAGTTGATGTGATTGGCGTAAATACATTTATTTATTTTTGCGCACTGGAAATATACTTACATACACTGTAATTTAGAGTTGAGCTACGACTTAACCCCTGCCAACTCTAAATCTGGCCACATATTTTAAAAATGCTGCAACATAATTTCCAGTGTCACTTCCGCTAAACGAGGCCTTATGTATACTTGTCCTTAATTACTTAAACTAATTTATTTGCTATGTACAGAGTGCTGCAACATTGTTTCAACAAAGCAAGAAAAACACACTTTAACAGTAATCAGGGTTTCCATGTTCCACTGTAGTAATTAGGGAAGACAGAAGGATGTCAGATTCTAGACATTTTAACTTTTCAATCTCACTTAATACATGTCAGAAATCACTTGCTCACAAGTAGATAGTCTAGAAATAAATGTTATATATGGATTTTTTCCTGTTTGTTCTATGTGGGTGGAACTTTGTATCAAAACAGTTTTATGCTTTACAATCCATGTGAGTAAATCATGGGAGAGGCTCATTATAAGTGATAAACCTGAAATATTTATTAGCTTCTCACACTCACTTACAAAGCCCTCACCCACTCCTCTCCCATCTACATCTCTGACCTTATCTCCCTATACACTCCCACCCGTCCTCTTCGCTCTGCTAATGCATGCCGACTCTCCTGCCTACGGATTACCTCCTCCCACTCCTACCTCCAAGATTTTTCACATGCTGCACCACTTCTCTGGAATTCCCTACCTCTCCCCCTCAGACTCTCCACCTCTCTACAAAACTTCAAACGGGCTCTTAAGACCCACTTCTTCACCAAACCCAGCCAAATCTCATCCTAACCCTCTGTCCCACGCTCTCTATGTACCCCATCTGTGTCACCCCTGTCTGTCTACCCCTCCCCTTAGAATGTAAGCTCTCACGAGCAGGGCCCTCTTCCCTCATGTGCTTATCCTTTTCTTACTTTAATAATCCTCAACTGCCCAGACCCCGCATTTTTTTTGGCCACCTTGGATCTTATCTCTATGTCGTTTACTGATGTAGCTACCCTGTACTTGTCCTATATAGTCTTCAACTGTAAGTCACTGTTTTCCTGTTTTGATTATGTGCATATGTACTTTGTAATTGGGCGCTGCGGAACCCTTGTGGCGCCATATAAATAAAGGATAATAATAATAATAATAATAATAATAATAATAATAATAATAATAACACTGTGAGATTACATACCTGTACATTGCCCCTTCATCGTGTTTACCCCTCTGCCCTGTATATTTCTTTATGTTGCCTTATATAGTATTCTTATCATTAACACATGGGTTCCATAACCCCATACAATGCACATCAGTGCAACACTTGTCAGAATATTCCTATTAGTGTGATATCCGGTCCTATTATACACTGTTTGTTTGTCTTCCAATTATACTTAATTAAAGCAGAGATTGCATCTCATAAAAAGTCGCCATTAAAATAACAAATCAAGAAGGTTAATTAGGGAATCCTTGGCAATGTGTGTGAATTAAAGCGGATGGCGACAGAAGTATATATATCATTATTGCATTTTCTTTCCGCGGTTTGGGGGATAATTGATAAGTCCGCTCTTGCCTGGTTCACTGGAGAAAACACTTTGCTCGGCCAAAGCAATAAAGCAGAAAACTACATCAGCGAGCAAATGTTTCAGTGACTGAACCCAGCCCAGTAAAGGTGACTGGTACCAACCAGAAGTAATGTGTGCAATAAAATATACAATTTCAGCTGTATCAGCCTTTTTTGTGTTGTATCACAATTATTGCTTTATTATAAGGAAAGCCGACAGGAGCTTTTCCTAAGACACTGTACACTGTATTTTAATTTATCGTTCCATTGTTTTAATTATTGTTCGGTTAGAATTCAACGTATCATATGAATATTATAATCCCGCTATGAGTCTGGAGAAAGGAACATTATTGTCACAGAGGCAATTCAATTCTGTTTTATGTCGAGAATGAATTTACAGATATTCCCTTTCTACAGAAGTTCTAGGAAATGTGTGGGCATATGGAGACAACAAAAGTGACATATGGTCAATGTTATTTAGTTTTATTACAATAAAATAATATAATTTAAAAGTTATTGGTGCATGTGAGCAAAACATATGCGCAGCAATTAGCGACAGTGCTCATTAAAGGACTTTTTTATATGCTTGTTGTGACTTTTTGTGTCTGCAGAAATCTTTCCTCCCTGCAGGCTCTGTTTTGCCTTAGAAGAAATTGATTGTCATATTTGCAGGGGGATGATGATAAAACATGGCTTCTGTGATATGCCGAAACGCACTGCGCAGTCTATCGACGCACCATTCTTGCTGGTGTCGCTTGCCCTAAGATAGGGATTTAGGGAGGTTGCTTTGATTTTCCAAGTAAATTGAATTCCACCGGGACCCCTGTGTGTCACCAAGGTGCCGAATTCTACCAGTAAATTCTTGGCGCCCAGCTTACGCTTCATTCAACGGAATCACCATTCTGCGCTGTATTTATAAATCTGCGTTTCACAAATGTCTTTTTCTATGAATTTCGCTATAGATTTTAAGCATGCGAGCAGGGTCCTCCTACCTCTAGGTCTGTCATTTATTATCCAATTATGTTCTATTACTGTTGCCCCAATTGTAAAGCGCAACGGAATATGCTGCGCTATATAAGAAACTGGTAATAAATAAATGACTATAGCTGGGGCAAAAGCCACGCGTGAAGAGCCACAAGCGTTATGCGCCATAGTCAGACGGAGAAACTGCACCTGCGAAAGGACTGCAGCCTTTTTCGATATCCGGATGATAGATCTACACTGTCTAAATCAGGGCTGGGCCATTAGCGGCCCTACAGCTACTGTAGAACTACACATTCCAGCATGCCCGGCTATCGTTTTTGGTATTTGCCAATGCTAAAACTGTTGCAAGGCGTGCTGGGATTTGTAGTTAAACAACCGCTAGAGGCCCACTAATTGCCCACGCCTGGTCTAGATAGAAAGTCAGTAGGTCAACATCATATGGTCATCATGCGTTAGAAATGTAGAAAACATAGAAAACACAAAAACGTAAAGAAACGTGTTTTGACCTTTCCTGTGTCAACCATTTCAATGTCGACCTTTTGATCCTGTTGACCATATGGGGTAAACCATCTAATTACTGTATATATTCGATGGTGTGACGGATGGGGGCATATTAGGATGCACCAATCGATATTAAGCTGGCGCAGGTTTGGTTGGGACGGGCTATGGTGGCGACTAATGACAGTGGTCAGAGTCCGCACTCTGGGTCATGTTGTGGAAACTCGCTGGTGATACAGTATAATTCACTTAGAAGGGTATGCAGTCAAAAGTCACTGTTTAAAATGTTGATATTTACAAAGCCAACAGCACAAGGGCGCTAATTCAGACCTGATTGCCCGCTGAACTGCGCATGCTAACCCTAACCCATAATTTTAACCTTTGACCATGGGCCTAATTCAGACGCCAATGCATGCCAGAGATGCTATCGGCATCTCGGCCCACCGATCGCCTATGCCTGATTGACAGGCAGAGGCGGTTGCTGGGCAGGAGGGTCGGGCCGGTAGGTATAGCACATCTACGATCAGGTCTGAAGTAGGCCCAAGGTCAAAGGTTAAAATTATGGGTTAGGGTTAGCGCTAGAATTAGGGGTCAGCATTATGGTTAGAATTAGGGTTAGGGTTAGGACTTGAGTTAGGGGTGGTCTTAGGTTTACTGTTAGGGTTAGGTTACGGTTAGCGTTCGTTATAGCCTATAGGGGTAAAATTACTAAAGCTTCAAAAACAGACAAGTGTAGGTGTTGCCTATAGAAACCAATCAGTTTAGAGATGTGATTATTGCCTTAGATTAGATGCACCTATGTCATAGAACAGCTCCGCTTAGTAACCCCTTGTAGCACCTGCGGCTTCTGTAAGTACTTTGTAAACAAACCAGGGCACCCCTATTATATCTCATTATCCCAATACATATACCACACTTCATTTGTATTCTAAATGCAGAAACACGGCCGTAGAACCCATTCCCACTAATTGCATTAATGTACATGCATCAGCAGCCCGAATCCTAGCAAAATAAACGTTCTTAATTAGAAATCTGCAATAGTGTCCAGGAATAATCTGAAGCCTTAGGTGACGGATCCGCAGCAAGCACCCGTCTACCTAGTCTATTTATTATTTACTAAAATATATATATATATATTATTTTGCAGATGACAACGAATGCCAAAACGCCACCTACATCTGCGGAGACCATGCCAACTGCACCAACACAAGGGGCAGCTACTACTGCATGTGTCTGCCCGGCTTCGTATCCAGCGGCCTGGAGAGATTTATGACCAATGACGGAACCTACTGCAAGGGTAAGTGGCTCTGCATGCCAAGCTATATACTAGCTGATCAATTATTAATCTTAATTAATACGGTTATTAATATTATCCAATACCATGGGAAGGAATGAGCACTGAGGGGACTATTTATCAAAGTCTTGAAGACTTCTGATGTGCGAGTCACTGTATTGTACCATTACACTGATACCCCGACCGGTTACTTTGTAACATCCACTGTTTTTTACATCAATGTTAAAACAGGTTTACACATGAAAAGCGTTAGCAAGTGACACCCTCGCATATTGCCGGGGTTTTTAATATTTTACAATTGATGCCTTTGAAGCGAGAATTTGCAGCACATCTGGAGGACAGATGGTTACCTTATTACATGATATGTTATATTTTGCTAATGCGCCGAGATCTGTCGCTCCGAGTCTTGGCTCGTCAATTCCATATTAACAGTTTTCACAGAAGAAAAAAAAAAAAAAAGAGCAACTTACATATTTTATAACACAGAGAACTTCATAAACGATGTAATAATATTGGAGCCTTTGCGCATACCACATCCCGCGGCCGTCAGATTATTGGAATCTCTCGTTTCAGGATTTTTATAGAACTTTTTAATTTTTTTAATTTAAATCTTTGTATGGAAATTTCATGGATGGGTGTAAAAGGTAAAATACCCAAATAGGCACTTGGTAAATAAATAAATGAATAAATATATATATATATATATATATATATATGTGTGTATATATAAAAGACTGTAATCAACAACAGAATAACCATTACACTTGTGGAGGGGACACAGAGACATGGTTTGATCTGATTTTACATTACACTAGCTTGTGTCCAGGTTTAATCAAAATCCAATATGTTTCTGGGAAACTTGCTTTGTACGTACAGTATTAAAGGTATTTCAAATCTATAGGACTATGATACATGCAATATATAGTAATTGCAGGATACTGCTGCAGCTAAGCCTTGTGTGTCTTATATTATCCCTGGCATCCTCACAGTATATACAGTATTTATATATAGCAGCATATCATTGTGTGTGCGTAGAATGAGGATGTGTTTTGTTGCTAAATAAATCAGCATCTGGTTTCAGCTCTAATGTAGTGTGGTCAATAGCGACCTAGCGATCCAGCAATCTCCCAGTGGAAGGGACACATTCCCGCATTGTATAGACCGGTGCACTTTCTTATTGTCTCCTGCGTTTGATTAATAGCTCCCTGATCAGAAGTAATTTCACATTTCTCTGTATCAGTAAAGCAACAAGTTTTATGCTTTTAGAATTATGTGCACATAACAGTTTAATTTCCCAGGGAATATTTTAATGCGCAGTACGGATGGTGTAATGGATAGCATTACTGCCTCACAGTGCTGAGGTCATGGGTTCAAGTCCCACCATGGCCCTAACTGTGTGGAGTTTGTATGTTCTCCACGTACTTGCGTGGGTTTCCTCCGGGTACTCCAGTTTCCTCCCACAATCCCAAATTATACAGGTGGGTTAATTGGCTCCCAACAAAATTAACCCTAGTGTGAATGTGTGTACGTGTACATGTGATAGGGAATATAGATTGTAAGCTCCACTGGGGCAGGGACTGATGTGAATGGCCAAAATATTCTCTGTAAAGCGCTGCGGAATATGTGTGCGCTATATAAATAACTGGTAATAAATAAATGTATAGAGTGCAAGGAAATGTTAAGCTGTATACACACTAGACAATGTCCCTCTATGAGCGACATCGTCTAGTGTTTTTCCCTCCCGGGCCGCGCGGCTGGCGGCCAGCCGTACACACTGAGCGATATGACCGTTCATATCGCTCAGTGACATCACGCAGCGGCCGGGCCATGCATGCAGCTCCTAGAGGACAGTCCAAATTGAGCATACATGCACTGCTGACAGCGAGGATCGTTGCCGACCTGCGGGGGCCGCAAATCGACCGTCGCTGGCGGCATACACACTTGCAGAGAAAATGAGCAACGTTGCTCCGGAAGGGGGAAAATGAACGACGTCACTCATTTTCTCAGCAAGCATGGATGCACTTTAAGAGATGGTGTTATTTCCACAAAGCCCCCGACCAACGATTCAGGTGCCATTCCGTGCACATTGCAGATGTAGAATTATCCTCTCTTACCAGCTAATCAGTGCATGCTCCAACTCCTTAGCTCCGTCTCTGTAAGTACTGTCTCCTTTACCAACCACATCCTACCTCACTGACCAATGCGCAAAAACCTAGACTCAGCCGCACAAACCAAGGCGCAAGGTTGGACTATTGTCATATTTACACTTTGTAAACTTCCTCAGGGGGAGTAATTCAGATGTGGTTGGGGGGTGCATCGCTAGTGACTAGAAGCTGCAGTGATGCGCAGAGACGGCAGTGCAGCAGGAAGCGTCTTATATAAGTAGATGCCCCAGGCATGCATTTGTGATCCAGTGCTGCGTCGTAGGATGCAGCACTGCATCACCTGCGACTCCATCGGCCTGCCCCATTGGGGTCACGCTAGCCGGCCACAGCAGCTCCTACAAATAGGCCAGGAAATCTCTATTGGAAGACGGGGTCTTGGCCTCAGCACTTGGAACAGCAAGCTACCGCTGCCCCCCCACCACCCCAAAATGGCTGCAGACTGTCAATCAACTGACAGGAAAACAGGGGGTTATTCAGAGCTGTTAGCAAACCAAAAAAGTTAGCAATTGAGCAAAACCATGTGCAGTGCAGGTGGGGCAGATGTAACATGTGCAGAGAGCGTTCGATTTGGGTGGGGGGTGTTCAGACTAAAATCTAAATTGCAGTGTAAAAATTAAGAAGCCAGTATTTACCCTGCACAGAAACAAAATAACCCCCCCCCCCACAAAATCAAACTCTCTCTGCACATGTTACATCTGCCCCACCTGCAGTGCAACATGGTTTTGCCCAACTGCTAACTTTTTTGGTTTGTTAACAAACCTGAATAACCCCCATAAACACTTTCCCAGAAAACAATCCAGGGAGATTAACCCCCTTTTCAAATATGTATTCGTTGACATTTGGGTAGCTCTAGAGTAGGGGTGGGCAACAGGCGGCCCGCGGGCCGGATGCGGCCCGCGGACCGATCGTGCCTGGCCCGCTGTGCCCCATTAGAGTGCAATGACAAGCGGCCCGACAGGCCGCTTGTCATTGCACTGCTCTCAGACGAGGCGCCGCTGAGGAAATCCCGGTCACGTCACAAGGTCAGCTGACCGGGATTTCCTCTGTTACCAAGCGCGCTGGGCGGCACAGGGGGCGGGCACTGCGCTTGGCGGCTGAGTGAGGAGAAGAAGCAGCGGCCAGCGAGCGGGAGCAAGAGGCCACATCAGCAGTGACTCCAGGCGGCATCATCGGACAGCGGGGATCGTCTGCCACTGTGACGAACAGGTAAACCCCCTGTCCTGCCAGCCCCTGGATCACTGCTTAAGCTGCCATATAGGTTTAAGGGTGGGGAGGCAGCTGAGTTAAAAACTACAATATGGGTTTAGGGGAGGGAGGGGATAGGGGGGTAGGGACTGTCTGCCGTAATGTGTAAAAAAGGGTGATGCTGTCTGCCGTAATGTGTAAAAAGGGGGACAATGTCTGCCGTAATGTGTAAAAAGGGGACGCAGTCTGCCGTAATGTGTAAAAAGGGGACGCAGTCTGCCGTAATGTGTAAAAAGGGGGACAATGTCTGCCGTAATGTGTAAAAACGGGGGCGCTGTCTGCTGTAATGTGTAAAAAGTGGACGCAGTCTGCCGTAATGTGTAAAAAGGGGAACAATGTCTGCCGTAATGTGTAAAAACGGGGGCGCTGTCTGCTGTAATGTGTAAAAAGGGGGACGATGTCTGCCGTAATGTGTAAAAAGGGGACGCTATCTGCCGTAATGTGTAAAAAGGGGACTCTTTTTGAGTATTTTGTGTGTGGCCCTCGAATATTCACTGGAAGTGTTAAGCGGCCCCCCAGCTGAAATAATTGCCCACCCCTGCTCTAGAGTCTAGACCAATTTGTGAATGAATTTTTGTAAATCACTGAAATTCAGATAAATTGGCCTCCCCATTGTAAACTCATTTTTTTTTCCTTAGGGAATTTTTAAAAAATTAGAATTTCAGATTTTTTTTTTATATATATATTTAGTATATTTTGTGTATTTCTGTGTGGTGCATGAATACGGTTATATCACTAGAAACAAGGCTACAAATCTGAGTTCTCAAGTTTTTCCCCCTTTTTAAGTCTGTATTATTATTTTTAGCCAGCCGAGATTATACAAGGGGCGGGATCCATCAGAGTGCAGTTTACCATGTGATTTTAGAACTGTCATCAACTGGTTGCGATTCACAAACACAAACGGCATCATTTATTAATCCGCGGGTTGCGTAAAATCTTACCTTAGGTATAGACGCAAACATCATGTGGTTTAGAACATCTCTAATTCTTCTCTAGAATAACCCCTCCCCACGGCTGTTTCTAGATGATCTGGCTCCCAGGTTAAACAGTAAAAAAAAATGCGCCCCCATAAACTTTTTAAAATGCACCCCCCATAGGCATTCTAAAGTGTGCCCCCCACCCCCACCCATAGACAATAAAAAATATTTTGCGTGTGGCGAAGGGGGCCTGGCCTCGCTAAAATGGGCGTGGCCTTGCAGGAAAAGACTACCTTACACCCAAGTTTTTGACCCTGCACCAACAGACCTCGGCCACCACAGGAAAATAAATAAAATTCCACCATATTAAGTCCCACACAGTAATGCCCCCTGCACCATATTATGCCACACGCCGCAATGCCCATGATACATTATGCCCTACAGTAAGGCTTTAATTACTTTTAAATTACCTGCTCATTGCCAGGGGTTTCATGCTGTGGGTTCCATGCTTGTTGCCAGGGGTTTCATTCTCTGGGTTCTATGCTCGTTGCCAGGGGTTTCATGTTCTGGGTGTTATGCTCATTGCCAGGGTTGTTTAAAGCTCAGTGCCAGGGGCAAATGCAGGATTTAGTCAGGGGGGTTTCTGTGTGTGTGTGTGTGTGTGTGTGTGTGTGTGTGTGTGTGTGTATGTACGTATATATATATATATATATATATATGTATATATATATATATACACACTGCTGTCTCCGTCTCAAAAATAAAAAGTTTGGCTCATCAGGGAGGGTTTCCAGGTATATATATTGGTAGATGCTCAATTAGCTTAGTGATATCATTCAGGTGCTCAAAAGGGAGGGGTATTTCTGAGCAAGAAAAAAAGGCAATTGGTTTCCCCCAGCACCCTGAATGATAACAGTAACCAGATATAAATCCCACATAATAATAGAATTCATAGATTTTCGTTACGCATATTTGCGCAAATGTGTGGTTAAACCCCAAAGCCGCATCAAGGCGTCTCTGTATATTTGGGGTCCCTAGCGCTATATCTAGGTGCAGGGTGTGGCACCCCAAAACACCAGCATAAGCCAGAAAGCCCAGTGTAGCATACCAGTGAAACCCCCTCAGAAACCCCCCCTGTGTGTGCCACTGCATGCCCGTTACCGGGGGTTTCATGCTGTGGCTCTGGGTGTCATGCTCGTTGCTCATGCTCGTTGCCCAGGGTGTGTAATGCTCATTGCAAGGGATGTATACTTGTTGGCGCCAGGCCGTCAGCACTACTATCCTGCTCCCCCTCCTCCCACCCATCATACTGCACTAAGGGGGCGGAGTTTCACGTAATTACGTAGTTGTGTTGTGATGTCACAATGCAACCACGTAATTTCACGATACTCCACCCCCCGAGTGGAGTGCTATGGGAGGGAGTAGAGTGAGCAGAATAGCCACCAGCAGGTGACGCGGCGGGCGAGCCGTATGATCACAAGGCCTCTGCCCCTCCCTTTCATGCCCCCTGAAAAGTTTTACTAATCTGATTGAGCAGCTCCTAATTTATCTTACTTTTCTGAGAGAAAATAATGTTACTCTGCTCTGAACCTTTGCTACAGATATTTCTTTAGTGCACATTGTAAGGGTCATTTCAGCCCCTCTGTATAAGCGTCATACTGAGATCGCATGATTTGTCCGTCAGTGAGAACAACACCTAAAGGAAGCTGCTTTTGCATATACTTTATATACAGTTTTCTGTCGCTCTGCTTGATACATTATGTATGGATCCCCTGTCAAAAAATATTCTCATTGCAGATTGCGATCTGCCGGTTTCCGAGAAAAAGCAACTAGACGTGTGTATTATATTTTGATAAATTGTAGAGTTTGAAAACTTCTCAAACAGCACAAGTTATAATGCAGACTGGAAAAAAAATATATTTTCATGCATCTCCCCTGCCTGACCCGGCTCTCTGCCAGCGTTATACACTTAATAATAACAATAATAATAATAATAATAATAATCTTTTTATTTATATAGCGTCTTTCTCCAGTAGGACTTAAGGCGCTTAACAGATAGAATGAACATAATACAGTACAGAAACAATGAAGTACAGAAAAGCTTTTCATAAAATACAGAGGGCAGGAGACACTAAGGGAGCATTACAGAAACGCTGAGTAACAGGAAAGTCTTGAGTCTGTGTTTGAAGGATTCTATAGTTGAGGCCTTTCGTACTGTGCGGGGAAGAGAGTTCCAGAGAGTCGGATCCACAGGGCTAAAAGCTCGATGCTCCGATGAATTCTTGGAGATTCTAGATGCTGTTAGTAGTCTGATTATTTCACCCAGTGGTAATATGTGTACTGCAAAAAGCATGGGGGAGAGTACAGAACCTTGTGGAACACCACATGACAGCGGTGTCAAATGCTTCACAGAGATCCAGAAGGATTAATGGGGGGTATTCCTCAGCAGTCGCTACTAAGATGCGATCACAGAACTGCACATGCGTACGCACCGCAATGCGCAGGCGCGTCGTACGGGTACAAAGCGGATTGTTGCTGTGTGATGGGTTTTACGAAGAATCCATTTGCACAGCCGATCGCAAGGAGATTGACAGGAAGAAGGCGTTTGTGGGTCTCAACTGACCGTTTTCAGGGAGTGGTTGGAAAAACGCAGGCGTGTTCAAGCGTTTGCAGGCGGGTGTCTGACGTCTATTCCGGCCCCCAGACAGGCTGATGTGATCGCAGCGGCTGAGTAAGTTCTGGGCAACTCAGAAACTACACAACGTTTAATTGTACCGCTTGGCTACACATGCGATCGCACACTTGCAAAGCAAAAATACACTCCACTATAGGCGGCGACTATCTGATCGCAGCGCTGCAAAAAAATCCTAGCGAGCGATCAGGTCTGAATTAGGCCCTTTAGCTCTCTCCACTTTACCTATCTCCAAGGTTTGATACATCTCCTACATTATTTGTAATAAGTCCAAAGAAAAATATCAGCCAGAGATATAGTGGCAGAGTATTAGGCAGAGGTAAGACGCTCTCTCCCCAAAAACACACTTAGTAAAATGATAGCCTTACAAATAATCCCTTTCAAGTGTGTGGCGTGACGTCAGGAATTTATCGCCTCTGTAACACTGAGATGCGGAGTTATTTTTCAAACTAAGGGGGTCATTCCGAGTTGATCGCTAGCTGCCGTTGTTCGCTGCGTAGCGATCAATGAAAAAAATGGCTAATCTGCGCATGCGTATGCACCGCAATGCGCACGTGCGATGTACGGATACAAAGAGCATCATGGTTTTGCACAGGTTCTAGCGACGCTTTCAGTCGCACAGCCGATCGCAAGGAGATTGACAGGAAGAGGGCGTTTCTGGGTGTCAACTGACAGTTTTCTGGGAGTGTTTGGAAAAACGCAGGCGTGGCCGGGCATTTGCTGGGCGGGTATCTGATGTCATTACCGTGTCACTCGTCGCAGCAATCATCGCACAGGATAAGTAACTACAGGGCTGGTCTTGTTTTGCACAAAATGTGTTTGCAGGCGCTCTGCTGCACAAGCGTTCACACTCCTGCAAAGCAGAAATACACTCCCCCGTGGGCGGCGACTATGCGTTTGCATGGCTGCTAAAAACTGCTAGCGAGCGATCAACTCGGAATGACCCCCTAGGTGCTGGCTGATACCTTCTCATAGGTTGTGGATGGCTGACAGGAAGTAATGGAGCAAAGTGTCATTTAAAATCCTAATTTAAAAAGAATATATTTTATATCAATTCCTAAATTTTCTGAAAATTGTGAAATGTGTAATTCCGGAAGCGTCATATAACCCTGATAATTACTCAGGGCTAATTGTGTAATCCAGTGAACCAGTAATAGATTAGAAACCCCTCAAACCCTCCCCGCCGCCACCAGCAAAATAATTTAACATTTTAAAATTACCCGTGTTGCCATGACAACGATGTGCTGGGCGGGGTGGACAATTTTTTTGGCTATTAGCTAAAATGCGCTACTTCATACATACTGTACAGAGGGCTCGATTCAGACCTGATAGCTGCTGTGCGTTTTTGCAGCGATCTGCAATCAGATAGCTGCCGCCCATAGAGAGTGAAAACCCGTGCAAGTGTGCAAATGCATGTGTACGACGTGCGAAAGATCCGCCACACAGCGGACATCTGCAAATCCGTTCACAACTCACTCACCATCAAATGATTTTTCCATTCTGTGCAGTGTGTGCGCAGCCCAGGACCTACTCCTACAGTGTGATGAGAACAGGCTGATCGGGGCCGGAGCTGACGTCACACACTCGCCCTGAGAACGCTTAGGAACGCCTGCGTTTTCCCTGACACTCCCAGAAAACGGCCAATTACCATCCACAAACGTCCTCTTCCTGTCAATCACCTTGCATACGCCTAGCGATCTACATTTTCACACCACCTTGTCGCTGTTTAGCTATGGTGCATATGCGTGCAGTCATTCGGTAATCGGACGCTGTGCAAATTCGCACAACAGCGTTCATGTCTGAATCGGGCCCAGAGGTATATAGGAAGAAAAAGGAAATAATTGTATTATTTGTGAATGGCAATAATTATTTAGAAACAAATGGTGAGATTCCTCTGCAAGGTCACTGTGTACAGCGCTGGGAAAGCTGGACTGTCTTGGGATATTGGGGGTCATTCCGACCCATTCGCACGAAGCGGTATATCGCTGAGGTGCAAACGGGTCCGGAATGCGCATGCGCATCGGCCGCAATGTGCGTGCACGACGTTGCCCGGCGACAGGGGTCGCCGGGTTACGTCGCGTCTGACGAAGGAAGCGGTCGCAGAGCTGACCGCAAAGAAGATTGATAGAAGGAAGGAGTACCTGGGCGGATCCGGAGCGTTGGAGACCGTTTTTCGGGATGTGGTGAAGAAAACGCAGGCGTATCCAGCAGAACGGAGGGCGGATGTCTGACGTCAAAGCCGACTCCAGCATTGCAGAGATCGTCGCACAGGGTAAGTATGTCCAGGGCTGGTCAATTTCTGCTTGAAATTTTTTTCACTTAGCAGGGCTGCACAAGCGATCGCACCCCTGCTAAGCTAAAATACACTCCCCCATAGGCGTGGACTAGTTGATCGCAGCAGCAGCAGCAAAAAGTTGCTGGCTGCGATCAACTCGGAATGACCACCATTGCGTGGTCCGGTCACCTAGCCGTCTGCAATAGGAGATAAGTGACTGTATTGTTGCAGAACTTTACCAAAGTGATCTTTCCTCAACGCTGTTGTGCATTAGGTTATATGACATCTCCCACAGCCCAGTATTACCAGTGTGAACACAAGACTATTCTTCATTCCACCATACATAAATATCTTCATTAACCTCTGTGGCTTGTCTGCTTTTCACGAGTTCAAAGTGACTTCTGTAGTGATTGTAGACTGCACTTCATCCTCACAAAGTGAAATCAATATTTCATTGACATGAGAAACACACAAAGCGCTTGATTCTTTCATCGTGGTGCAATTTTCCGTGGGTAAGATCATGGCGGGAGTGGAATAATTTTACTTCTCCTAGAAGCGTCTCTCGAACACATTATAGGTTCCTATTTACGCTCACCTCTCCATATCATTACCACCGGTATAGCCGCAGAACAGAAATGTACAACGCTGTTCTGTTCCTGTATTTAACGCAGAGAAAAATGACATTATCCAGACTGTTATTTTTTGTTGCTGTGCTGGTTTAATGCAGGATAGCTGGAAAATCTGAATAAATAACTTGTGTTAATGGGGTTTTGCCGGTAAGGCTCAACTCATTGTAAGTCTCTATGACTCACAGTATACAGAACTTCCTGACAAAGGAAGTCCCCAAATTACTGACATTCCTTCAGTTACACCTAAAAATAATCCCACTTTAATTTCACAAACAGTATTTCCACCAAATAATAACGCAAACTATAAACAGTGGTTTCTCTTAGTTATATTGCAAATGCAAATCCCTGCCTGACTAGTAATGGTTTCAAAGATACATTTTATTTATTTATTTATTTATTTATTTATTTATTTATCTATCTATCTATCTATCTATCTATCTATCTATCTGTAATTCTGTATGTATTTTTGCTTATTCTTGTGATCTTTGTCACAATATATACAGTATCTATCTATCTATCTATCTATCTATCTATCTATCTATCTATCTATCTATCTATCTATCTATCTATCTATCTATCTATCTATCCAGGGGTGTATCTAGGGGTCTGAGCGCCCCTGGCAAAGTAAAGAACTGGCGCCCCCCATCTCCCCCACCCAGAGACACAGAGGGGGGAGTCACAGATAGGCTGAGGTCAGGGACACTGAGGGAGAATTACAGGGAGGGTGCGGGTAGGGACAATGAGGTGGAGGGCTTACAGGGAGGCTGAGGTCAGGTACACTGAGGGGCAATTACAGGTAGGGTGTGGTCAGGGACACTGAGGGGGAATTACAGGAGTGTGCGGGCAGGGACACTGAGGGGGAATTACAGGAGTGTGCGGGCAGGGACACTGAGGGGGAATTACGGGGAGGGTACGGGCAGGGACACTGAGGAGGAATTACGATGAGCGTGCGGGCAGGGACACTGAGATGGAATTATGGAGAGGGTGCAGACAGGGAGACTGAGGGGGAATTACGAGGAGTGTGCAGGCAGGGACACTGAGGGGGAATTACGGTTAGGGTGCTGGTAGGGACACTGAGAGGGAATTACGGGAAGGGTGCAGGCAGGGACACTGAGAGGGAATTACAGGAGTGTATGGGCAGGGTCACTGAGGGGGCAGTTACAGGGATGGTGCGGGCAGTGACACTAAGGGGGAATTACGAGGTGGGCGTGGACAGGGACACCGAGGGGATATATGCACACATACATACAGTTAAAAAAAAAAACCTCTAGGTGTGATTTCACTACATGTCCCAGCAAATCCAATTGACAAGGTGTGCTGGGACTTGTAGTCTCAACACTGCTGGACATAGATACCTCTCTATACAGAGCTCTTTGTAACCTGTGATCCAGACTGCCAGGATAGACCATGCAGTGCAGCTATGGTACCGCAGAAAATGTACAGGTATGGTCATGCTGCACTGCTGACTGGTGCTGATTATAGTGGCTGGTGTTTGGTGACAGACCGCGTGGGACCAATGAGAAGGGGAGCGGATGAGGAAGAGGAGGTGCCTCGCCCCTGCCCCTACCTGGAAGTTCCCTGCTCCCTGGCTATATTCACCATCATTGTGACTGTAGTCACAGAGAGTGTCAGAGTGCAATATGCTTCTGAGAGTCCGGCAGTGGATGAGCACTGCTAAGGGATGTACTCAGTGAGAACTACTATGTCATTCTAACCCCTGGAGCGGGTGGCACTGCCGGTCGGCGCCCCCCTCTTGGCCGGCGCCCCTGGCAAGTGCCATCCTGGCCAATAGGAAGATACACCCCTGTATCTATCTATCTATCTATCTGTCTGTCTGTCTGTCTGTCTGTCTGTCTGTCTGTCTATCTATCTGTATGTATTTTTGCTTATTCTTGTGATCTTTGTCACAATATATACAGTATCTATCTATCTATCTATCTATCTATCTATCTATCTATCTATCTATCTATCTATCTGTATGTATTTTTGCTTATTCTTGTGATCTTTGTCACAATATATACAGTATCTATCTATCTATCTATCTATCTATCTATCTATCTATCTATCTATCTATCTATCTATCTATCTATCTATCTGTCTGTCTGTCTGTCTGTCTGTCTGTCTGTCTGTCTGTCTGTCTTTTTATATATACTGTATATATACTAGCTCAGGTACCCAGCATTGCCGTGTTTAAATTTTCCAGTTATTAAGTTATCAATGAGTTTGATGTAACTGTCAACATATTAAAAATAATTAGTACCTTAGTAGCTCTTACAACACACCCATTAGGGTGGCTGTCCAGTGTCGTTTTTGTTTTTAGGGTGCTGCCCCGATCCCCAGCTTTCCTTTCTGTTCAGTTTTATAATATCTTCTTCATTGTGAGATGGGTTTAAAGTTTTCCTTCCGTTATCAATGTTGCTATTCCAGAGCTTTTGGGTACATATTTCCGTCAGTTATTTTAGTTCATTGATTTATGGTTATTTCAGGTCATTGAATTATGGTTATTTCTGTCAATGATTATAGTTCATTAAAGTTTTCATCCAAATCCATCTAGTGGAAGGCCCAGAACAGGCTCCCTATGTCAAATTTCTGGCCAGCATACACCAATAGGAAAGGGTGGTATTCATGTGACCGACGGTCGGGAGGCCGACGGTCACATGACCTCCTGCAGCTTCCCGACACTCACTATCCCGATGGTCGGCATGCCGACCAACAGGGACTATTTCCACTCGTGGGTGTCCACGACACCCATAGAGTGGGAAAAGAACCCGTGGTGACCGTAGATCACCACCGAGCCCGCAGCGTGGCGAGCGCAGCGAGCCCGCAAGGGGCTTGCTGCACTCGCCTCTCCCCGCCGGGATCCCGGCGTCGGTATACTGCCAGGATCCCGGCGTCGGTAAGCCATACTACACCCAATAGGAAGTCTGACTGGGGCCCCAACCACCCCCAGTATATCTTTTGGGAACCAATTATTACTTTGTGAGGTTTTCTTCCAAATCCATCCAGTGGTAGGCCCAGAACAGGCTCCTTGGGTCAAAGTTCTGTCCAGCACATTCCGCTGAAAGGGCTGCATGGCCTCGTCCCCCTAGTATGTCTTCTGGGATCCAATGTTACCACTCTGTAATGTTTTCTTCCAAATCCATCAGTGGAAGGACCAGAACAGGCTCCCCGAGTCAAAGTTCTGGCCAACATACACCAACAGGAGGTCCGACTGAGACCCCAACCACCTATTATGTCTTCTGGGATCCAGTGTTTCCCCTCTGTGACGTTTTCTTCCAAATCCATCCAGTGGAAGGCCCAGAACAGGCTCCCCGAGTCCAAGTTCAGGCCAACATATACCAACAGGAGGTCCGACTGGGACCCCAACCCCTATTATGTCTTCTAGGATCCAATGTTTCCACTCTGGGAAGTTTTCTTCCAAATCCATACAGTTTAAGGCCCAATACAGGCTCCCTTGTTCAAAGTTCTTTCCGGCGCATTCCACCGTGAGGCCCGGCCGACCCCCTATTATGTCTTCTGGGATCTAATGTCATCACTCTGTGACGTTCTCTTCCAAATCCATCCAGTGGAAGTCCCAGAACAGGCTCCCTTGTTCAAAGTTCTTCCCGGTGCATTCCACCGTGAGGTCCAACCGACGCCCTATTATGTCTTCTGTGATCTAATGTCATCACTCTGTGACGTTTTCTTCCAAATCCATCCAGTGGAAGTCCCAGAACAGGCTCCCTTGTTCAAAGTTCTTACCAGCACATTCCACCATGAGGTCCAACCGAACCCCTATTATGTCTTCTGGGATCTAATGTCATCACTCTGTGAAGTTTTCTTCCAAATCCATCCAGTGGAAGGCCCAGAACAGGCTCCCTTGTTCAAAGTTCTACCCAACGCATTCCACCGTGAGGCCTTACCAACCCCCTATTATGTCTTCTGGGATCTGATGTCATCACTCTGTGAAGTTTTCTTCCAAATCCATCCAGTGGAAGGCCCAGAACAGGCTCCTTGGGTCAAAGTTCTACCCGGAGCATTAAGTAGATAAAGTTAATAAGGATTTACTTAACTAATATTTACTCTTCAACAATTCCTGGTTGTCCCCTTTCTGTCCTAATCAGACACCCAGATTGAAACATGTGGAGGCTGAACACATGCACCTAGGATGCAGTTAAAATGCTGCACTATCAGGATCCCGGTGTTCAGGATACCGACGCTGAAATCCCGCCAGCCGACCATTCCGCCAGCCGGAATCCCGGTGCACCAGGATTATTCCCAATTGTGGGTGCCCACGACACCCATAGAGTGGGAACAGATCTTGTGGTGAGTGCATTGAGCCACCGGGATACGGTCATTAGGTCGACCACACTTAGGTCGACAGTTATTAGGTCGACCACTATTGGTCGACATGCATTAGGTCGACAAGGAAAAGGGTCAACATGAGTTTTTCACATTTTTTTCCTTTTTTTTATTACTTTTTCATACTTTACGATCCACGTGAACTACGATTGTGAATAGTAACCTGTGCCGAGTGCAGCGGAGCGAGGCACCTTGCCCGAAGTATGGCGAGCGAAGCGTGCCATGCGAGGGGACACGGGAGGGGGGGTAATTCAGACCTGATGGCAGCAGCAAATTTGTTAGCAGTTGGGCAAAACCATGCTACAGTGCAGGTGGGGCAGATGTAACATGTGCAGAGAGAGTTAGATTTGGGTGGGTTATTTTGTTTCTGTGCAGGGTAAATACTGGCTGCCTTATTTTTACACTGCAATTTAGATGTCAGTTTGAACACACCCCACCCAAATATAACTCTCTCTGCACATGTTACATCTGCCCCAACTGCACTGCACATGGTTTTGCCCAACTGCTAACAAATTTGTTGCTGCGATTAACTCTGAATTAGGCCCATGGTGCACTAATTGGAGTTCCCCGTCACTTTACGAAGTAAACAACACCAAAAAAAGTAGAAAAACTCATGTCGACCTTTTTCAATGTCAACCTTTTTCATGTCGACCTAATGACCATGTCGACCTAGTGGCCATGTCGACCTAATGACTGTCGACCTAACTGTGGTAGACCTAATGACCCATACCCGAGCCACCAAGCCCGAAGCGTGGTGAGCGCAGCGAGCCTGCAAGGGTACTCTTAGCGCTCGCCTAGCTGCCGACATTCTGGTGTCAGGGTATTGACAGCCGGCATCCAATCCGCTGTTATTTCATATGTAATCCCATACACCCATATCGGCTCCAATTACAAAGGCCAAGATGCGCTGCATGTCACTAAATGTTATCCCCCTTGAGCAGTGTCTCCTCAGAATACAAACTATAAATCATCTACGTTATTAGTGGTGGTGGGAGTATTATTTCTGATTATAACTACATAAAATATTAAATCCATCTATGTACCTGTTCTGAAGGCCACTGTGTTATGACTTAGGTCCAATAACAACCCTTCTGCGCATGTCAGTCTGAACACTACCCATGGGAACAGGCTATCAATGTCAGACAAAGGTAACATGAATATTAACATTAACCAGCAGAGACTGATAGTGAGCAGCAGACATGTGCATTATTCCTGAAGAGCACAGACTGATAGTGAGCAGCAGACATGTGCATTATTCCTGCAGAGCGCAGACTGATAGTGAGCAGCAGTCATGTGCATTAATCCTGCAGAGCACAGACTGATAGTGAGCAGCAGTCATGTACATTATTCCTGCAGAGCACAGACTGATAGTGAGCAGCAGTCATGTACATTATTCCTGCAGAGCACAGACTGATAGTGAGCAGCAGTCATGTACATTATTCCTGCAGAGCACAGACTGATAGTGAGCAGCAGTCATGTGCATTATTCCTGCAGTGCAAAGATTGATAGTGAGCAGCAGACATGTGCATTATTTCTGAAGAGCACAGACTGATAGTGAGCAGCAGTCATGTGCATTATTCCTGAAGAGCACAGACTGATAGTGAGCAGCAGACATGTACATTATTCCTGCAGAGCACAGACTGATAGTGAGCAGCAGTCATGTGCATTATTCCTGCAGTGCAAAGACTGATAGTGAGCAGCAGACATGTGCATTATTCCTGAAGAGCACAGACTGATAGTGAGCAGCAGTCATGTGCATTATTCCTGAAGAGCACAGACTGATAGTGAGCAGCAGACATGTGCATTATTCCTGAAGAGCACAGACTGATAGTGAGCAGCAGACATGTACATTATTCCTGCAGAGCACAGACTGATAGTGAGCAGCAGTCATGTGCATTATTCCTGCAGTGCAAAGACTGATAGTGAGCAGCAGTCATGTGCATTATTCCTGCAGAGCGCAGACTGATAGTGAGCAGCAGTCATGTGCATTATTCCTGAAGAGCACAGACTGATAGTGAGCAGCAGTCATGTGCATTATTCCTGAAGAGCACAGACTGATAGTGAGCAGCAGACATGTGCATTATTCCTGAAGAGCACACACTGATAGTGAGCAGCAGTCATGTGCATTATTCCTGCAGTGCACAGACTGATAGTGAGCAGCAGACATGTACCTGCAGAGCACAGACTGATAGTGAGCAGCAGACATGTTCCTGCAGAGCACAGACTGATAGTGAGCAGTAGACATGTGCATTATTCCTGAAGAGCACAGACTGATAGTGAGCAGCAGACATGTGCATTATTCCTGAAGAGCACAGACTGATAGTGAGCAGCAGTCATGTGCATTATTCCTGCAGTGCACAGACTGATAGTGAGCAGCAGACATGTACCTGCAGAGCACAGACTGATAGTGTGCAGCAGACATGTTCCTGCAGAGCACAGACTGATAGTGAGCAGTAGACATGTTCCTGCAGAGCACAGACTGATAGTGAGCAGCAGTCATGTGCATTATTCCTGCAGTGCACAGACTGATAGTGAGCAGCAGACATGTTCCTGCAGAGCACAGACTGATAGTGAGCAGCAGACATGTTCCTGCAGAGCACAGACTGATAGTGAGCAGCAGTCATGTACAATGGCCCTCATTCCGAGTTGTTCGCTCGCAAGCTGCTTTTAGCAGCTTTGCACACGCTAAGCCGCCGCCTACTGGGAGTGAATCTTAGCTTATCAAAATTGCGAACGAAAGATTAGCAAAATAGCGAATAGACACTTCTTAGCAGTTTCTGAGTAGCTCCAGACTTACTCGGCATCTGCGATCAGTTCAGTGCTTGTCGTTCCTGGTTTGACGTCACAAACACTCCCAGCGTTCGCCCAGACACTCCCCCGTTTCTTCAGACATTCCCGCGTTTTTCCCAGAAACGGCAGCGTTTTTTCACACACACCCATAAAACGGGCAGTTTCCGCCCAGAAACACCCACTTCCTCTCAATCACATTACGATCACCAGAACGAAGAAAAAACCTTGTAATGCCGTGAGTAAAATACCTAACTGCATAGCAAATTTACTTGGTGCAGTCGCAGTGCGAACATTGCGCATGCGCAATTAGCGGAAAATCGCTGCGATGCGAAGAAAATTACAGAGCGAACAACTCGGAATGACCCCCATTATTCCTGCAGAGCATAGACTGATAATGAGCAGCAGACATGTTCCTGCAGAGCACAGACTGATAGTGAGCAGCAGTGTGTCCCATCTGCAGCATGCACAGTGAGAACGGGAGTGCACGCCCAGATCACCGGGAAAGGAGATGTCGGCAGTTGGGCGAGAAAGCGGGGATGGGTCGAGGACAGCGCAGGGCAATGGTGCATATAATTGCCCAGTACCCATCTTATTTCGGGTCCTCAGCTACTAGTTACTGTACAATCTGGAGAGTTGCTCCTTTTAATGTAAAGATTAATGTAATGACTGTAAATTTAGTCAAACACTTGACCATTTGTTTATGGAAGGCTTCCCCGCTGTGATCTTCTCTGATCAGTACTGTCACATGTGGTCCTCCAGATGATTGCATAGGGCAAGGGAAACTGGATGGGAATTGCTGTTGGCTGATGGACATATAAACCATCGTATGGGGTTGTTGTGTGACAGATAACATGAGACCCATTGAACAAATCTGCCCAATTTCACCACATACATGCACAGCCAACTACTCAACCACTGGCCACTGAGACAGACCGGCCAAGTCTAGAATCCAAGAAGCCTGTATTACAGTAGTTGCACTTATAATTAAACAAATCTATCTTGTTGTTTTCTCTTTCTGTTTCTTACTTTATGATTTATCATCCAGCCCGGTGTACAATTAAACACCAATAACCGCCTGCGACAACTCGCATGAGAAACTCCCTACTTAGTCTAAGTTATGGATTTTCATCATTCTAATTACAAACATGACTAAGTAGAGACATTTGCAGGTAATTTATTAGAAGGGAATAATAGTGTCAGCAGCTGAGTTTAGAGATATCTACAAATGTTTTGCTCTCTTCCTTATCCCCTTGAAACAGGATTTTGTGATGTGTAAAACATTTAATTGTTTCCTTTTTTTTCTAATCAATGTTTCATTGACAGGAAGAGAAACATGAAATTATTGTGCGGGAGATGTTTCTTTTCTAGTTGTTAAAAAATTGCAATTCTGGGTCTGCGCCAAAAGACACTTTCTTAACAAGGGAGAAAGTTTACCTTCCATAAATATGTCATTAAAATGCGATTTGACATGGTATTTGCAGATATAGATGAATGTAAAGAGGAGAAGTGCGGAGAGCACGCTCAGTGCGAGAATACGGCCGGAGGGTACAGCTGCTCGTGCCTGGAAGGTTATCAGGCGTCCTCAGGAAGCTTGGTCTTTACACCAAACGATGGGACTTACTGTCAAGGTAACTACTGGGGATAGTAATTCATTTTTGGAAGTCATTTAATTTTTACATCAAGGTTACAAAAGAAAGATTTACCTGCAGGTTACATGTAGCCTAATTACATTTATAGAACATGATAGGTGACAAATGTATTATTTCATTCCCCAAAATAGTTTTAATTTTATTTATACGGGGGAAAAACTTTTCTATTCATAAAATATAATTTTCACCTACTTTTGCTGGAATGAAGTAATGGACTCAAGCATTGTACAGGTAACACAAGACCAGGGCCGAATTTAGGGGTCATCACGTCTTTGCCGCCTTCATTTCAGGTGCCAGTACGGACCACCAAATAATAAAGAAATAATTATGGAGTAATTCCCCCCCCCCTCCATCCATTATTCACAGACCAACATTCATTTCGCCATTATTTGCAGGAACAAACACTTGTCTGACAATTACACCTCACGCAAGCTACAGCAATTATGGCCACGGCTGTCCAGTCATTTACATGACAGATATTTTTTTTTTCTGCAGAAAACCTAAAGATTAAATGTCATTTGGATGATGAGTGCATTTCCGACAACATTAGACAAACCATGGCCAAGGTAAGTGTTGATGGAACGTTACATACCTCCAATGTTCAGAAAGTTTTCAGTTTAAAAGTAGGTTTGGGCAGTGCTAAAGGTGAATCCCATATGGGTAATATTATTCATCAGTGACCTACACGGTGGAGTCACATTATAATGACCACCTCCTACATGTGACGTCGGCAGTGCGTAGCCCATGAAGTATGTTACGTGTCGTGCACTGGCGTGGTGGGTATATAAGGAGTGCGATAGGGCGTCTGCGCACTTATCACTCGTTGCTGTCATGGGTAAAAGGGACGGGTTCCAGTCTATAGATAGTTAAAGATAGACAGTCATTAGGTAGACACCATATGGTCAACAGTCAAAAGTCAGACAGGGTCAGAAGTCAGACACACAAAAAAAAATTTTTTTGTTTTTCTGTGGTTTTTTTACAACTTTTGCCTCATTTACTATCCATGTAACAAATTATTACCTTTTAGTAAAGTTGTTGTGAGCAAAGTGGAGCGGAACAAGACACCGAGCCCGAAACGTGGCGAGCGTAACGAGCCCGCGAGGGGACAAATTTCACCAAATTTGGGTTAAAAATGTCTAAAAACACAAAAAAAAACGAAAAAATTAATTGTTTTTGTTTCTGACTTATGACCCTGGCTGACTTATGACCCTGCCTGACTTACGACCCTGCCTGACTTATGACCCTGCCTGACTTATGACCCTGTCTGACTTTTGACTATTGACCATATGGTGTCTACCTAATGACTTTCTATCTTTTAACTGTCTATGTGCTATACCACACCCAAAAGGGGCAACTTATCCGAGTAGCAAAAAGGGATGATTATCGGCTTTCGGGCCAAGGGCAGCAGTATTTCTGACACAGCGCAGTGTGTGACCTGTGAAGTTGTATCGTGACTGGACAAATGTCACCATTGCGAATAACCGACGTAGAAACTGCGGAGCACCACGCGCCATTGATGTGAGAAGTGAACGTCGGCTACGAAGGAGCGTGAGAGCGACCGACATGCTACAGTGGAGCAGCTCACCATCACAGTGTACCTGGGGGCTACCAGACATGTGTCTATAGTGACAGATCAGCTGTCTAGCTGCTGTCCGCGCCATACACGGCGGATACTCTGGCTATTAGCTGATGCTCATAATAATGGGACTCCACCGTGTGTATTGTGCAAGTGCAATTAAAAGAGAAATATACCATATATATATATATAAGGGATTTCTTTTCAGCGTATATTATTCTGCACAAAGTCATGAAACCACGTTTCTCTGCATACTGTAGGTGCAGTAATTATTGTGTCATCATGGTGTTTCCTGACGACGTGAAAGCGCAGACTGCCGTTCCATTCTGTTACATGGCCACAAAAATTGCAGTGTTTTTATTACTATTTTAATAAATGGTATAGTTACAAATGTCATTTTTAATGAGTAAGTAATATATAGTATATTCTTAATTAACAAAGGAAGACAGGGATGGAAAGAAATCTGTCAGCCAGGGGTGGAACAATGTATTATTGGGGCATTAAAAACATTACGTTAGAGGCCTGGTGATGTTGTTCTTGCCTCTTGGAGCCGGCCGGCACACGCTCAGGATAGGCCTTCAGAGTGAGGTGGGGCGGCCCGCCATCACTTTCTTGCTCTGTAATGATGTCACCCCCTGCACCTGGGGTACTGATACCCTGGGTATCCGCTTCACACACAGTGGGGGTAATTCAGAGTTGATCGCAGCAGTAAATTTGTTAGCAGATGGGCAAAACCATGTGCACTACAGGTGGGGCAGATGTAACATGTGCAGAGAGAGTTAGATTTGGGTGGGTAATATTGTTTCTGTGCAGGGTAAATACTGGCTGCTTTATTTTTACACTGCAATTTAGATTTCAATTTGAATACACCCCACCCAAATCTAACTCTCTCTGCACATGTTATATCTGCCCCACCTGCAGTGCACATGGGGGGTCATTCCGAGTTGTTCGCTCGTTGCCGTTTTTCGCGACGGAGCGATTAGGTGGAAAATGCGCATGCGCACGGTACACAGCGCGCATGCGTTCAGTAATTTAACACAAAACGTTGGAGATTTGCACAAGCTCGAGCGACGTTTTTTCATCGCTCGAGTGATCGTAGTCTGATTGACAGGAAGTGGGTGTTTCTGGGTGGTAACTGGACGTTTTCAGGGAGTGTGCTAAAAAACGCAGGCGTGTCAGGTAAAAACGCAGGAGTGGCAGGAGAAACGGGGGAGTGGCTGGCCGAACGCAGGGCGTGTTTGTGACGTCAAACCAGGAACTAAACGGACTGAGGTGATCGCAATCTAGGAGTAGGTCTGGAGCTACTCAGAAACTGCAAGAACATTTTAGTAGCAATTCTGCTAATCTTTCGTTCGCACTTCTGCTATGCTAAGATACACTCCCAGAGGGCGGCGGCCTAGCGTGTGCAATGCTGCTAAAAGCAGCTAGCGAGCGAACAACTTGGAATGAGGGTCTTGGTTTTACCCAACTGCTAACAAATGTGTTGCTGCGATCAACTCTGAATTAACCCCGGTGTTGTGTTTTGTGAGAAGATTCTGGGCTAGATTCTATGTCGGTCGGATCTCTTTGCATGGACGCAGAGCTTTGGCATACAGTGCGTGCGCAGCAGATGCGATATTATATTAGTTTTTATGCATCTCCGCCCTATTGTGCATCAGATGAGTCTTTGCCGGTTCTGTCTTTCTGTTAAATGGGCGTTTCGAGGTGATGGGCGACACCATTGTAATTGCACAGAGCTGTTCTGTCATATGGGAGTAGCACGGGATGTTGTGGGTTTGTAGTTAGAGTTCCGTGCTGTTCTGAGTTGTGTGTACAGAGATAGAAAGCCTGCTTCAGATGGATCTCTTGTACCTAGCACTGAGCTGGTGCAGGCGCCAGTAAACAGGTGCGGCTGTGGACGGAAAAACAGCGGCCAGAGCGGCTTCCCGCTTATAGCTGCACGGATCATTGCAGTAGCCCTTCTGGAAACTGGCATTGGCATAACCAGGGGCGCTTTAAGAGAGGCCCGAGTGCTGCCTCCGCCGTACGTGCCCCCTCCTCTCTGCCGGCAGCGCTGAGAGTCTGAGCACTAGAGGGCTCAGACTCTATGGTGCATGCGCAGATCTCCAGGAAGATGGCCGCTGAGCCATTTTCATGGTG